>NC_050471.1:17249543-17549543 GCF_013373865.1 Monomorium pharaonis
ATATAATAAAATTAAAATCAAAGGTTGAAATTAACAGTGTAGCTAACAGAATATATCTACCAGAAGGGGACTGTCCCCATTGCGCATAGTCCCGATTGAACCCAAACCCGATTGGATACACTTTCGATTGGACACGGACTCGATTGGACACGGTCCCGATTGTACACCGTACTGATCGGACACAGACCCTATTGGACACAACAGCGATCGGACATATAACGTTTGAATTGAACACCGAATCAATTGCACACGGACCCGATTGCACGCAATACGATTCCGCATTGCAGATAGTACATGAATTAGCGACATGGACGGGATGAATGCGGGAAAGAGAGCGAAGCTCTGTGTGTGCGTGCGTGCGTGCGTGTGTGTGTGTATGTGTGTAGAGAAGAGGTGGGCGCATGAGCAGGTGTGTGACACGCGCTTGCACAAGTAGATTAAGATTAGATATAAGATTATGGTAAAATAGTATGTAAGGTTTTTGTATTGTAAAGGATTGTAACCCTGAGGAGAATCAAAACAAATAAACTAAACTAAACTAAACTAATTAAACTTCTATAATGCATTTGTTTATTCTTTCAGAACTTGATAAATCTGTGTTTACACTAGGTACAACACCTACCGTTAAAAATAAAATACCTGAAGGACAAATAGAGGCTGCAACTTCAAAACATGTATTAAATTTTGGTAAGAATTAATTTAAAAATATAATTACACACTTGCATTTTGGATGTCTAGAAAAAATGTCTAGAAATGTCTAAAAAAGATGTAACTTCACCAATGACCTTAATTTTGAAATATGTTGTCAAGGACATCAGAATAGTCATTATATTCCTGTATAATTTTAAATTTAGAATTTAATGATTTATTGAGTGGGTTATTTTTGTGCGATGATATAGGGAATCCAGGATTTTATCATTATTTTCTAATATTTAGCTTTAATATTTTAAAATATAAATTTCATGTATTTATTAATAAAGAAAACGTTTTTTATGTTGCAGATAAAGCTGACACAATATCTCAGAAATTGAATATCTATCAAAAAATGAACGAGTTGAGAGAAAAATGTTCGAAGTCAGAGCTTCTCATTAAAACTTTACAGCGTAAACTGGCTGAGCAAAAACGAAAAAAAAGAGATAATGTCGAGACGAATGTGAAGAAAAAATTGAGCTCTGTATTTACCTCAGGGCAAATCAAAATACTGCTTAATCCTTCACAGACAAAAATGCACTGGTCATCGCAAGACATAGCAGCTACAATATCCTTACGTAAGGCCCGAAGATCTACGTATATTTACAAAAAGTACAAAACATCTCTCTTCCTGAAATGTTGACACTTCGGAGATGAGCAGCAACATTTGACCTGACTGCGGGTATTTAAAAAAATGTTATGGACATAATAAAAGACAAGCTATGACAGAAGTAGAAAAAAAGACTGTCTTATGCTTCGACGAAGTGCACCTTATGGAGTAAATTACTATTGAAGAGAGAAGAAAGAACGATTGGCCCAAATAAGAAATGCCAAGTCATTGTCGCTAAAGGTTTATTTAAAAAGTGGAAGCAACCGATATATTATGAATTTGATCAAAATGACAAAAAAAATTATTTTGGATGTAATCGTAGAATTATACCGTAATGGTTATTCCGATGTTGCCCTAACGTGCGATTTAGGATCTACAAATCAGGCTGCCCTAAAAGATCTTCAAATTGACCCAGACAAAGATAAAACGTACTTCCAACATCCATCTGACGCAACAAAGAAAGTACACGTCTTTGCTGATGTACCGCATCTTATTAAATTATTAAGGAACCATTTTTTAGATTCCGGTTTGCGTGTGAATGGGCAGTTTATCGATAAATCTTGCCTAGAAAGATTACTAAAAATCAATGCAAAGGATTTGAAAATCGCTTTCAAATTATCACGGATACATCTGAATGTGACAGGATCACAAAGGCAAAATGTGAAATTAGCCACGCAGCTATTTTCAAATACCAATGCGGCGGCAATTAAATGGTGTGGTCTTCGTGGCTTTATAAAGGATTGTTTGATGTGACCCGAAACTGCTCGTTTTCTTAACCTATTAAATAGATGGTTTGATTTTTTTAATAGTGTTTGCAAATTTGGAATCCACGAAGGACTTCACGCTTATAGCATAAATTTGGAAAAACAAAATGCTATTTTAAATAAAGTAACAAAGATAATAAAAAATATTAGAGTAGGCAAACGAAAGTCTACTGCCCTTTCAAAAAGATATTTTATTATCAAATGCTTCGTTAATGCAACAGTAGAAAGATCACCAGTCAAAATGCAGGCATAACGTATATTATAACCAATCACATTAATCAAGACGTGATTGAGAATTTATTTGCATTGTGACGTGGCGCGTTCAATTACGCTCGTCACAAGGGCGTAAATCCGGCCGACGGGGGTTGATCTGGGGCTACTCCTTGCCGAGCCAAGGGGGAAACGACTTTATTGTTTTTTTTACTTTCGCGCTACCGCTTTTTCATTTTATGTTATTAGTTTTATTTAGAGATAAGGCGCCAAGTGAGGGCTCAATCCAAAAATGTATCGAGGACGGAAGAAAAACAGCAGTCGAGGGGATATCGCGCGAGCTACCGACAGTGGACGGGACACCTTGGAGGAAGTTTCCCAGCCGAGCCGTGCGTCGTCGAGCCCCGCTACGCGTTGCCGTATCTGACCTACTAGGATACCGACCCCGCAAAGATGCAGCGTTACCGTACGACGATCCTCTAAAAGAATAACGCCGAAGGCACGCCACCGGGCTGCACCGAGGAAGCGGCCATATCACTGCCAATAGCCCGCCACCAAAATCGGCTCGGTCGCAGCCTGGCCAGCTCGACCAGCCGAAGCGGCAGCGCACGAGAAATCTCGCATTCGAAAATCGACACGCTCTGATTCCAGAAAATTCCGAGGGATGAAGGGGCGCTATGATGGATCGCAGATCCTGCAAGGCGGATGGATCTACCTACTGGAAATCGAAGCGCGCACGCGCCTGCACGGGGGCTCGAGCCGGCCGACGTGAGATCGGCATTCCTCACTGTTCGGCGAGCCGTGCTTCCATGCGTATCGGAGAGGACCTGCCCTGACAGAATCATCCCGGTAGACCAGGATTTTTGTTGTAAGACCATCACTCGGCAGACCTTCAGGAATTGCGTAAAATTTGGTTAAGGCGGTCGACTCTCGTGCGGATCCGGATAAAGAATACCGTTTCTTTCGTGTTACCGGTAATTCGGAATCCGCTACTGTTGCTGTTGTTGCATTTGTGTTTGAGAAACTCGAAATAAAGAGTAAAGTCTCGTTACCGCACGAAAGATTGGACCGATCGGCCCCGAATATCGATTAATTAAGTACGTCTCTCTCAGACAAAGCCGGCACCGACAGTCACCTTAGTTTAAGATTAAAGTTTATTGTTATCGCGATTACTGTTTCCGTGGATTAATGTACTTGTTGTTCGAGCGGAGAGACTCGTCGGCCTCCCGCCTAGTATAATAGATTTTTGAAATTTCTGCATTTTCTCTGTTCTTAGATTCTTGTCTCCGTTTCAGTCGCATAAATCTGTGAATCGTGTCCCGCTAACTTAAGTAACATCAATCATATCCGTTTGTTACTGTACTCTTGAATCTTTCAAAATATATTTTTTCATCACTGTTACTAATTTGAACATTGTGTACCGATTCTATTCTGCGACCTGCCTCGATCCGACACCTTCAATTACTTAAGAACCCCGTCCCTCTACCGCTTCGGGTAAAAGAGCTACCGTAATGCTTTTCTTTGGCCACCGAATTATCGTGAATTATTGTGTGGCGCGGAAATCCGCGCCTGGCGCCCAAAATTATAGTCTTTCAGAGATACCGTTTTCGTAAACTACCAATTGCGTTGAGAAAGCGTTACCCGTTAATATTCTGAGCTGTTACCGATTAATTGGTCGTAGTCCCTTCGGAACTGGTGGTTCCCGAAGGAAAACTACGTCACAGCATATATACGAGCAATGGGAAGATGTTCCGACAATCCAACACCACTGCAGATTAAATACAAGCTACGTTAGTACGTGTTGGGAAAGCACACATCCGATGTGTTCATTGGTAGTATATATAATACCTGTATGCAAGATGCTTCAAATAAAATATGTTTAAGTAGCGGTATCGACTTTGGCAAACAAAGAGAGAGAAGAGAATAAAGACAACATCACTAATAATTATGACGAGTTAATTCTAGAAAATATGCAATATAGCGAGCATTCGGATAGAGATATCAAAGATCATAATACTTTTTTGGAAGTTGTAGATAAAACCCTTGAAATTGATAGCTCAGGTTTGCTAAATATGTACAGTTGCTCTCATAAGCATTATTGTAACTAAAAAATTTTGTCATATATTTTTATTTATATATCTTTATTTATATATTTTTTTTATTGATCAGATTGATGTCTGATCGCACTCCAAAAATTGTTTGTCAAAAAACTGTTAAAGGCAACTATATATACTGTGACGTGACAGCTGCAGGCTGCTGTCCGTCACAAGGACTTAAGGGCCCTTACGCGTTAACATCACGCGGGTCCTGCGTCTTCCCGCTCGGAAATGGACGCGAAAGCGTGATAAGTCGTGTTTTCTGTGTCGTCTCGTGTGTTGTCTCTTCGCTAATTGTTAAAATTCTTACAAGCGCTGCGGCGAGAATCGGTGACCACAGCGATCTATTTTGTAATTTTTGGACGTCTCGTCTCGACGGAGAACCTTCACGGAAGTCGCAGAATGAGCGGACATCGAGGGAGTAACGGAGACCCTTTTCGAGCAGGGGTCCGCAGGTAATACCGCCCTTATCTTGCCTACAATTTGTATCGTACGAGAATTCCGATACTGCCGCCGAATCACGCTTTCAGGATCTAGCGAAGACGCGCGAGGCCGGTGTCTCGACGGGACGACTTCAAATCCGATCCCGCACAAGTTCCGGCGAAGATCGCGACAGCTTACAATTAGTAAACGCCCTCATCGAGGAGGAGATAACGTCCCGGTGGCGGAGAATGCGCCCAGCAAAGAGAAAGGAATCTGCCGCAGAAGAAAGCGCCAAAAATTCCCGTGTACGGGGCCCAACAATATCGACCATCGCGCTTGGATCGATCAGCAAGCGACGGCGTGCACGTTGCACGTCGCGCGCAAGTCGATTTTGGAAAATCGCGGCCAATAAGGGCCCGGTTTGTCAAAGGCAAGGTGGGGCACGTCGCCGAGCGGCCCCCGTAGGATCCAGGATCCCTCACTCGAGTTGCGAACGTTGTCGTGTGTGTGTGCGATCCGAATCCCGAGCAATCCAAGAATGTAAGAGGACGCAGGAGCCGGAAACATCCCGATCCGGACAAGACTTACGAGGAGGAAGCGATTTAATGAGACGAGCGTCACTTCAAATTTGTGAAGCCACCAATTTCGTGGTCGGGCGAGCTGCGAGAAAATTACGAGTTTGTCGCGGTATCTCTTCAGAATTCCAGTAAAGTCACGAGCACACGTTTATTAGAGTATCGTTGCCTCGCCCGATCGCGCCCGCCTGCGTGGATTCGCTCCGTGCCATTCTTTCCGTGAAATTGCGTTGCGTGTGTGTCCCGATCCGCAGCCGAGTCACCTGTATTTTCGTAGCGTGATCGTATCGTGAGTTACTGTCGTTAATTCTATTGTAGAGCGTCGCGCCTTTATATTTTCGTAAACTCTAATTAACTTTGTCACATTTGTATCGCGAATCACTTTGTAATGGCGCTCTCGTCAGATTTAATGTAATTGTCTTGTACCTCGTTGGCGAGCTAATAATAATTATCGCCCACATTACTTGCGGGATCTTATAACGTGCGGAAGACTACGAGTCCGTCGCATGCCGCGCGGGCTCGGAGCTACTGTTCGTCCCGATCGCCCTTGGCAAAACCGTTATCCTATCGGGAGTTCGGCGTCCACCAACGACGCAGAGTAAAGCGTAGACAAGTCGGAGAATTCACGCGTACATAAAATAACTCGTCCGTTAATTGTCCCGTATTCGCGAAATTTAATCTCAAGCGGTCATCAGCTTGCGACGCGCGCAAAGTAACATTGCCGCTCAACAGAGCCGTATAATTCTGTGCTGTTTATTGTTAAATATATTCGACAATTTCATTGTTAAATTTACGTTGTCTTAATAGTTCTCTCGCCTTCCCGATTCCATCCGCCCGCGCCAAACCTCCCCCTCTACCATTTTAGGGCTGAGTAGCTGGCTATCGGAGCCGCCAAGGCCCCGGTCATCTAAAGAGCACCCGTCTTTTCCGCGATTATATTGGCGTAACGCTGATTCACTGTTCAACATAGAAAGAGTGGTACGCTCAAGTACCTGGCGCCCAAGTTCGAGCTTTAACAAAAATATCGGAGTTCGGTCGCCCCGACACCCGGGCGACGCAGGGCCGTGGCTAGGAGCGGACGCAAAGTTGGCCGTCGCTCGCGAGCGCGGTTACAGTACATATACGGAAAAATGTCACCTAGCAAAAAAATTATGAAAAGTAGTAAAAGAAACTACTACGCACTTCTACATTCATTCCATTATTTACATTACATTTATTTTATTCGGGAGTGTCCCAGATGCACACAGTGTAAAACGGGCACCACTAATCAGATTGCTAAGTTAATTAGGATGAATTTTGTTCCGTTGGAACACAGCCAAAACCAATGTCATTGAACGGGCGCGAAATCGCCCGTGATTTGCCGGTAAACGTGACGGCAGTCATTCGCGGACAAATATTGTCTTCGTAGCGCACCCGATTTTTCCCGAGCGTCATCGGCGGCGCTGCCGCAGGGAGACGGGGGTTTGTGGACCGGCCGGCCACGAGCTCTCACTCTCTTCCAGGCCATCGATCAATCGACAGCTTTTCTTTGAGCATTAGTGATAGTGATTCGAGTGCGACGACCAAATTCATCTTAAGCAAACGTGCCTGTGCAAACTTAGGCCACGCAACCGCGCTTACGCGTATAACACGATATTCGAGTCATTTTATATACTCTTTACGTGCGGCCGCGTCTGCAGCCGGCCCGCGAGGGAGCTGAGCCTCCCGCTTTGCGTCGCGATCCTAGTGATCCAACTTTACGGAAACCGACCTTCCCGCTTTGCGTCGCGATCCTCGTGGTCCGACTTGCGTAACGAACATTTCGATGCGACTTTCACATATCTTCGAATCGACGCTCGCACCTCAGATTCATATTATCTTTGCCTTGTTTTGTACTGAGCTCAGTGTTGTGATTCTTTCAATAAACTTTAAAGGGGGTTTTTGCCGGGCTCGCACTCGCGGGCTCGGATTTTCCTCCTTGGATTCGCCCTAATTGCAGTGTTTAATTTAAAATAAAATAGATTCCCATAATAGTATATCATCAAACTATCTCGCTTATCAAAAAAGATTCGAAAAGCGGGAATACGATCACGCGCGGTCGTAGAAATTTAAAGAATTTGATTAGTGATGTCCGTTTTACACTGTGCGCGTCTGGGACTCACTGTTTTATTCCTACAAGTAAACAAATTATACAAAATAATTTATTTACTGCATTATAGAAGTTTACCAGCAAGTGACACAAATTGACACAGCAGTATTTCTGTCTTTGTTTGATATTCAGTGAGAGATAAGGACAAAATTACTGCTGTGTCAGTTTATGTCTCTTGCTCGAAAACTCCCTATATTATTTTCCCTTTCACATAGATACAAATATTAATATACAATATTCCCCGACTAAAGTTCAGTTGAACCTTTTTGATCAAATAAAAGAATTGCATGTGGTTGAGATAATAAAAGAAGAAAGCCTCGAATATATCGCAGGTTATGCAGCTTTTCGATTCCAGAGTGAATTTCCATGTTTAGGAACACCAACAGAATTATTGATAGATCCAGATGATGACTATATTAATTATATTTCAAGGGGTAGAATAATCAATTCTTTGTACGGAATTATTTGAAACCGCCAAAATAATGGAAAAATTATTTCAAGACTATCACGGGTCTTCTATTTCTAAGGAGCCATCGATATTTAAAACATTAGCATCAAAAATAATCGCAATACAAGACAAAAACTGCTTAGCAATACCTATGAATGTCTTATTATGTTTAATACACACGAGAATATATATTCGTGTTCGAAAATTGCACAAAAAAATAAAAACTAATGCTTATAAAAAACAAAAAGCAAAAAACTAAGGAAAATTACTAACATTAAAAAGTAAATACGAATAATTAATATTATAATGATGTCGGCTTGTAACAATATAAAAATAACTAAAAATACGTTTGCACAATTTACAATATTGACGATGTGAACAGAAATAAATGACGTGAGTTTTGTTATAACGTTATGAAAAAGTTAGTCTCTTCATTCGTATCCCGACTTTTCACATTCGATTGTAATTAGTCGATTTCTTACGATTTAAAGCTTACTACACCTATTATAGAACCGACCTATCCCTGTAACTAAATAGTCAAAGATTAGAATAGGTTAGTTTCACTGGAAAAGTCTAAGAACATTATTCTAATTTACGCAAGTAAGTAAATGTAACTTAAATTTATCTTATAAAATTTAACATTACAATATTTGGTAACTTCATGGTTTTTTTACAGAATGGAAACCGATTCGGATGACATTGAAAATGTTTTGCCAAATGCACCGCCCAAAAAAAAGATCGCACAAATACTCGGCGTGCTAAAAAATTCCGTGATATTTGGCTAGACTAAGGAGATTTCAAAAAATGGCTTATTCGACACATACAAAGCCAAATGTACTATATGTGCAGTTAGTTTCACAGCAGAAATTGCTGTAATTCGTAATCATTCTAAATCTCGTGCGCATTTATCTAATATCAAATCAGGTTCCCATCAGCGATCTATAAAAAGCTTTATAGAGGAAGCTCAAACTAAAAGTTCAATCACTACATCTATAAAGAAAACAGAAATTAAGCTTTGTGGTTTCATGGTTAATCACAATATTCCATTTCAAGTTATTAACCATTTATCAGATTTGTTAAAAGTTTCCTAAATTCAGAAATCTTAAATAACATGCAATTAAAAGCAACCAAAACTACTAATATGATAAGAAATGTTATTGGAAAAACACAAAAAAATAGGTTAAATAAGATTTTACAAAAAACTAAGTTCAGCATCCTTATTGACGAATCAACTGACATTTCCGCCATCAAAACAATGTGCATTGTAGTCAGGTATGTTAGACATCAATATATAGTAATTTATACATATTTATAATTATTATATTTTGTATATAATAATTATAAATATGTATAAATTGTGTATATATTTCATATTTTATGGGGGGCGTCTACATTAGAAAGCCAAAATTAAGCACTTTTTTATGATTTTTTTCAAATGAAACTAAGCAATGGATCTTTTTGCGATTTTTATCACTTATTGTGCATGTCTTTAGGTACTCAAAACAATTTTTATTATAAAATTTTATTTATTTAATTATAAATTGTAAACAAAAATGCACAACTGCCTTAAAAAATTCCTTCCACACTGCGTGCAGGATAACACTCAGTAGAATGAACTGTAAGGAAAAAACCAAAGTTTTTGTAAAGTTTATGAGTATAGCTTCTGCTGTGAGTGAGACAGAATCACTCCAACTATATATTATTATATTAGATTAAATTCAAATATTAAAATAATTATATTAATAAAAGAGTGTCTTAAACGCTCTCAGAGAAAGTGTTATCTCGTATTATCGCGCGAGGTATCAAGTGACACCTCGCGCAAGGCCAACCCCGGCCATCACACCAGTCAACGCACCGGTCAAGACTCGAAATTCTACCGATCTCAGCTTAGCAACGATCACGTCACATTTCCTGTGGAAATGCTAAAATTGCAATTTGGCGGTCTGTTGCCAAGTCTGCGAATATTTCCCGCGCGCTGGATGCGCGCGGCCATTATCGTATCGAGGGCCTATTGCCTCTCCAACTGACACTTTCCGTGAACTATATAAACGACTGTCGATTGATGGGTAGCGGGGATCAATTATTAATTATTCACGCTAATACGCGTGTCACGTGTGTTCTTACTACTCCGGGTCACACAGACCTCAGTACGTAAAGACTCAATTATACTTATACTACATAGCGACGAAGCGTCAGGCGAGCTATCAAGTTCTCGCCAAGTCTTATCGTCACACACATTCAATACGACGCGGCATCACCGACGACCGCACGCGTTGAGAGCCAATCTGTACATTATACAGAATAAACAACGCTTTTTATATAAAAACGAGAGTGTCGTTACTTGTGGACCTGGCCCTCGCAATACTTCCTCCGCGAGTTCCAACTCCTTGGGCAGACACAATCCCGAAATTATCCTTGTTGCACCAAAAGGTACAACACTTCTAAATGAACCTAAGAAAGCCATACATTATAAAAAAATTTATAAAATGGCGCTTTGAAAAAAAAAACGGTTTTTTGTAAAAAATTTTTAACTTTTTTTTAATAACTTTTTTTTTACATAACTTTTAATTTATATTTACACAAAAGATAATTTAATAACCTTTAATTAAAAAAAAAAGAAGTGGATCCGTCGATTAGTTTTTTTTTAAATCGTGCACGCAATTTCGAAAAAAGTGGTTTGGAGAAAAACACGTTTAAAGTTTCCGCTCAAAGAAAAAGGTTGATAAAAGCTTGCTAATTGTTTATCCGTACTTTTCGATTAATCTGCTTTCCCTGTTCCATATAAAATGTCCTCAGTGTCCTCATACCATTTATTCTTCTCTAACAGCCGTTGTTTGTACGCGTTTCCTGCGCAACAGATCTGATATGACGATTTTGGCTAATCGTGCAATTTTCGTTTATTCTATCCGCAACATCTCTGCATACTGGTACAATAACTATTTCCATGCATGACATGATTCTTAGAACCGACAAATAGCCTTCATTGAAAATTTCAGCAGCTATGTAGGCAGCAATTTCAATGATTTTGCGGCCGCAATGGAGGTGTTTTGGGGCAAGTTGCCAAATCGTCGGATTAAAACTTTCATTGGCATTTTGTGTATACCCACCTAAACAACTCTCAAGTAATTCTTTCCCAGTAGACAATGTACCTTTTTAAAGATCGTTAGGGATTTTTACTTACCGTCCCGTTCGAAGCGCTCGGGACATGGGCACTGCACATGCTCATTTCAGCCTGATACAATTTAAATTTATACTTGAGACTTCAGGAGCATGTTCTACGGAAGAAATATTATCGATTTAAACAAGTCGTCCAGGCAATAGAAACATAAAAATGGCTTTACCTTGCAAAAGGTCAAGGAAACTGTATACTTGGCATAGTTCTTAAGTTTAGCATACTAATTAATACTCTGAGTTTTTGACCTTGAAACGTTGCCGCTCGCGCCGCCATATTAAAAAAATGGAGCAAAAAATCACTTTTTCACGAATATCTCATCTCCGGTGTGAGATACGTGAAAAATAGTTATTATAAAAAATGTAAAGCATAAAATTCTTCTACATTTTATGATTTAACATTTTTTTTCTCAAATCAATAGTATCCGAGATACAATGCGATAAAGTGGAGTATTTTTTCCAATTTGTCAGAATATTTCAATTTTCTCTGAAAATTTAAGTTAGTTATTAAATATTTTTTTATTTTTTACTTTTTTCTGCACCACCGTGGAGTTAAAGTAAAAGGTGCGTTCTTTTATGTGGTTTCTCCAATAGGCCTAATCCACAATGCACTGTCTCAAGGAATAAAAGATCAGCGTTTTAATCTTTTCGATCTTCTAGATGGACGGTTGATCGGGATCGATTGGTTCAACCTGAGAATTCTCTTCTTCTTCTTCTTCGATTTTATCTTCATCGTCTTCCATTTCGTTGGTGAAAAATTGATTGATTTCACGAGTTTCCTCACCATCATCATTGTCGTCTTCATCATCAAAGTCTGAGAGTACTTCTAAAACGTTTTGACACAATATTCCATTACAAAAAGCACATATAATAGAGCACTTTAAACCTATCTTCCTACATCCGCATGCTTGTCCACATCCTTTTTTGCATTTGCATGAGATGAATTTCAATAGCGCTTGAGAAACTAGATCTTTTGTAGTTGTCATTGGAGTAAGGCCAATTTTACTGCGTTTCCATCCCCATTCTTCTGCATTTTTTTATCTGTCGTACCATAATTGAACTTGATGATAGGTTCGAAGAGAATGGTATTGTGCGGCATCACTTGTAGGCGGTGGAGACATTGAATTAAATTTACTTTTTGTAATAGATTTCACAAAACATTGATAGCGGAGAGTATCTAAAGTGATGTTATCATTAAAATTGCTGTAAAGTGCGGTCAAGAATTTTTCGCCACCCGAGATGATGTCTTTACGATTTGCATTTTCATTCTTGAACACTTGGATAATTTCGTTTAATGATTCGTACTTTTCGATCAGCTTTAAAAATTTTATTTTTCCTTGATTGAAAATTGCAGATGTGGTATCGCAACCACTGAATGCATGCAGAAATAAGATATTATCCGCAGCTATATCTCCATACCGTAAGCTTCAAGGAGAGTATATTTTTTCCACTATTTTTCTTTTGCCGGGTTTTCGAAAATATACATTTTTATGATGTCTTGCCAGCGCTGTCAAAAAAACCAGAACATCTATATCTTCCCCTACAACAAAAACAGAATCATAAGACGAAGACAAATTGATCGCTGTGTTGATAATTAATGAATCAGCATCTTCCACGGCCTATATCACTACTATGTTAGACTCATCAAATTTTTTATGTAGCATGAAAATGAAACAAAATTTATTAGTTTCGTTACATAAAAATTTATCTTGGGAAACTGTCGCTATCATTGACTCATCGAAATTTATTTGAACGCAATTTTGCTTCTTTGATCATCGAAATCTTTCTACACTCTTGGTGCTCTTGTTTGCTGCGTCACTTGGATAACCATCAAAAACAACAATAGCATTGGTGCCATAGTGCTTCTGTACATACTGAGAAATTGGTTTCTACCTGCTCCGTTCTGCTGCATAAGAGATCTTGCTACAAAAAAAGAACGCGCCTTTTATTCTACCTCCATGGTGGTGCAGAAAAAAATAAAAAATAAAAAAATATTTAATAACTAACTTAAATTTTCAGAGAAAATTGAAATATTCTGACAAATTGGAAAAAATACTCCACTTTATCGCATTGTATCTCGGAAACTATTGATCTGAGAAAAAAAAAGTTAAAACATAAAATGTAGAAGAATTTTATGCTTTACATTTTTTATAATAACTATTTTTCGCGTATCTCACACCAGAGATGAGATATTCGTAAAAAAGTGATTTTTTGCTCCATTTTTTTAATATGGCGGCGCGAGCGGCAACGTTTCAAGGTCAAAAACTCAGAGTATTAATTAGTATGCTAAACTTAAGAACTATGCTAAGTATAAAGTTTCCTTGACCTTTTGCAAGGTAAAACTATCTATTGCCTGGATTAAAGAAAAAAAAATTGATTTTGTTGACCCTCTAATGTAGACGCCCCCCTTAATAATATTCATGTAAAATTGAAAATATTAACATACGCATTATTGTTACCTTACAGATTTTATGATGCTCATGAAGGAAAAATTGTGAGTCAATTCTGGAAACTATGTCAAATTTTTGAAAAAGAGACTTTTCAATCTGCAAACACATGTGAACTACGAGCATCTCGTTTTGCGTAGAAAGTCGAAAACCCATGTGGTGCAGAGAATGCTTCACGCGCAAACACACACACACACACACACACACACTAGGGGGTGCAAGGGAGGGCCTTCGATCCCCCTCCTGCATCCACCTCGTCCAAATCGCTAACCCGTATATTGCAAACAAAGTAAAGTTTACATGTATTTGCACATTTCCAATACAATATGGGGGGCAAACGAGCGATGCGCATCTTTCCGTGTGCAAATGAATGGTGGGCTTTTTTTCGTGTCTGAACAAACGTCGAGCAAATAAACTGTGGAAAAATAAGCAGTGTGCAAATGAATAGTGTTCAACTTTTACGTGTTCAAGTGAGCATTTTTTCATGTGCAAATATCCGGCCAAATTTTATGTGTGCATATAACTGATGTACATTTTTAATAAAATTTCTTTTGTATCCAAATGCACAGTGTCCAAATGCACCGTGGCCATTTGAACCGTGCACAAAATATCGTGTCTAAAACCACCGTGTCCATTTGAACCGTGTCCAAGTGAGTATCACCCCACACACGCACGCAATTCGTGTATAATTTTTAATACAAGTTTAATTAACGCGTATTACTATAAAATTGCTATGGAATAAATTTAAAAAAGACTTGTATTTTAATATGCAAAAATCCAAAGCCAAAAGAAACCCACGGACCAATTACAATTATTCTATTTCCATTTTACGCTTCTTTTACGCTGAAGTGATTGCAATAGCTACGTGCATTCCGTTTCGCTTTGAATTTTCTTGCAATGGGGTATCATAACCGAATCTAACAATATTCTCCAATATCAATACACTTGTAATCAATATATCAGTATATCGATATTAAGTATTTCAATTCATATCGATCTAAAGTATCGATACTCTATGCTCTTTCGCACCTTCGCTCCTTCCTACTGTCACATCACAGCCGTGAAATTTACCGCGGATTAAGGGTCCTCACACACGAAATGACACATGCAGATTATGCCATTTCGTGTGTAATGGCTTTAAGGGTCGCAGCACAAACTTTTGAATAACTTTTGCATAACGTATAATGCATAACGCATAAAAGAATTAACCAATCAGAGGTCTTTATTTCTAACTTGAGGAGAGAGATAGACGATTCTGATTGATTGATTCACTTATGCGTTAGACATTATGGGTTAAGTATTGTACATTTTTGTAATCGTTACCGTAAGAAATTGAGCAATACGATTAGTTAATTCGGTCGGTTACGGCTGATTTGAGCAATATAATTGATTGAAATCTTATGGTTACGATTACGGCAATGTACGTACAATGGTCTTTATGCAAAAGTTTGTGCTAAGGCCCTAAGCATTACCTCGACACGCTGACGGTACGGACTCAACCGTCAATCATGATATGTAACTTCTCGTGTCAACTTGTAAAGTCATAAAACATCTATCGCACAAAAAGTAACAGTACAAATCCCCACTACCTGTCCTAAGCGCCGGGAGACAACAACGATGTTTTTTAAAAATATTTTTACTCTTGATGCGAAACTTTAAATCGCGTTATCTTCACTCAGAAGTCACGTAGCGGAAAAATAAACACATTTGTTATATAAATCGGATGCAAGCTATCTATTAAGCCTATTTAGAAATCAATCGATTTAGCCGTTGAAAATCGGATAACTACGGAACGGCGCAAACGGCGTCTCGTGTAAGAGACACGGTTGTGCTTCGGGCGCGTACACTTGGCGCGAGGCCCTACCGTGCCTCCTAATTCCTTTAAATTTTATTTTAAAAAATGCATTTTTGTAGAATTTGTGGAGGAGCAAAATTGGAAGTAATTTTTCTCGAAAACGACTATACCAATTTTGATGGAAAAAAAAAAAGTTATGTAGACCGGTAAGACTACCTTTACAAAAATTTTTTTAATTTTTGAGTAAAAAAAACCAACTCAAAAAATAAAATTTAAAAAAAAGTTTTAGGGTAGTATTTTAAAGATACCATTTTAATATTTTTACAGAAATATCTTCAAACTGTCTACTTTAAAGTATATTTTTTTGTCAAAATTTTTGATGTGATAAAACATAGTTTAAAAAAATAAAAATTATAGACGTTTCGTCACTGTGACTCAGGCAGTGTCGCTGCCTGAAACGTGAATCTTGCTAAGACGCTACTCGTTTTTCGAAAGTTCTGTACAATATAAAATATTTCATTCACGGTTACATGTGTGTATAAAATACTTACAAACAATAAGTATATTTATCTTCGGCAAATTCGAAAAATCTGCCTTAACAATCCCGAGTCTAATTTGCTTGGTATTTTAGATGATTGAATTTCAAAGGATCGAAATTATTTTAATACTAATCATGATGTCACAATGATAAACATTCAGGAACACAGAGCGCACAGTTGTCTGTTGTCGTAGTAAAGTGTAACGTTAGGCACTGATCAGTCATTAAAGGCTGCGTTTCGATATTACTGCCAGTACTAAAAATCTATAGTATACGTAACAGAAATTATAGATTTTCAGTACTGGCAGTAATATCAAAACAGTCAAAATCGTTTTCCTTCCATTTTTAAAATTCAAATTTTATTTTTTATGTTTTTTCTATTAATAAATCACGAAAATAAAAAATTTAAAAAAAAATAAATTCGTAATATCATTTACCTTATATTTAAACTCAAAAAAGTATAATTTTTTAATGCAATTCTCTATTAGCGACTGCAAAAACTCCTGTATACCAAGTGTCAAGAAATTTATATTTAAAAAAAAGTACTTCAAAGGGATAAAGAAAGTTCTGCATAACTAATAACACGGAGTAAAAAAAAATTAATAAAACAATGCGTACATGACTTCAAGGGGCAGCCAAAAATCTTCAAAGACGCAATCAAAATACTTGTAAATCGTTACATAAAATTTTATACAAAGTTATGCGACTATATTAAAAAATAATGAGATATATATTTTATTAACGTACGTTAGAAATAAATTAATTTTATTTTCTAATATTTCCCTTTATCTATTTTTTTCAAGCTCCAAAGTAAAAAAATTACAACTATCAAAAATTACAATAATCAAAATAATTCCACACCTACCTTTCTCTACGAGATAGTTCTGGCTTTGCAGAGTCTAACGACTGATTCAATTGCGACAATTTTTTAGTTTTCTTTTGTACCCTGTTTGGATTTTCTACTTGAATTAAATTCTCTACACCTTTTGCCTTCCCTCCCTGTAAGAACAGAATAATAATTTTAATAAAAGATTAAAACACATGATACTCTTATTTATAAATATATAATTGTATATTAAGTCTTTTTTTACACATTATTAAATAAAATATATCAGAAAAGAGCATGTGACAAAAAGAGCGACCGCAAAAATAGCCCATTTTTTCACCCTTGAATTTAGACTTTTACCTGGTTCTAAATAATTGTTTATGATAAGGCATTAATCCTCAGAAAGTTTTAAATAAAGCCGGCTTTTTATTCCCGAGATATGGAGAAACAAAGTTGCTAATTTTACCAACTTGCATATTATGTCTTAGAATAAAAATTACATAATAATGGGTTTAATAAGCGTATTCATTCGTTGATATATATTTCTATACACAATTATATAAATGTATCTATACATATAAAACAGATACTGTTATATTGTGCACACATGCAGGCACGCACGCACACACATATATGCATATATGTGGTAGTTTATAATATTAATCGATTTTATTTTACGATAATAGTGTATAATACAATATTTCGATCTCAGTGGAACCGTTGCCAAATTTGAACTGATGTTAACGCGAATGAAGGACGCAAAATAAAACGTATTATTCTGTCGACGATGCAATGTATTCTCTAACGTTCCTTTCGCATTTCTTACCAACAACCGAATTTTCCCACCATGATTCGACTGTCAGTGCCGTCGCAAAATCTGGTCCCTCATATGTGTGTATGCGTGCGTGCGTGCGTGTGTGTGTGTGTGTGTGTGTGTGTGTGTGTGTGTGTGTGTGTGTGTGTGTGTGTGTGTGTGTGTGTGTGTGTGTGTGTTGTGTATGTGACGTGACAGCTGCACCCTTGGTCGCCCTTACGCGTTTCCATCACGCGAGTCCTGCATCCTCCCGCTCGGGAGTTTTGTTCTGTCTCTGTGTCGTCCCGTGTATTGTCTCTTTCGTAATCCGGCTCTTTTGAGCATTATTTTGTGAGTGCGGCGGAAATCAACAGCCGACGGAAGCTAAGCTGTACGATCCCGGCGTCTTGTCTCACCGGTGGACATCTGAGGGACAGAGCAACAGCAGAAAATGAGCGAGCTGTCGACGAGAAACCTCCGGGAGACCTTCTTTCGAGTGGGAGTACGCAAGTCGTACCGCCCGTTACCTTGCTTAAAGTTTTTCGCCGCAGTAAAAATCCCGATACTGCTGCAATTATGATTGCAGGATCCAAAAAAGGCGCGCGTAAAAAGTGCCCTGACGAGATGGCTCCACAGCAGATCCCAGTAAAAATCCCGACGAGGTCCACGGCATATTTTCAGCCCTTGGTGGGGCGAG
Source organism: Monomorium pharaonis (assembly GCF_013373865.1). Taxonomy (NCBI): domain Eukaryota; kingdom Metazoa; phylum Arthropoda; class Insecta; order Hymenoptera; family Formicidae; genus Monomorium; species Monomorium pharaonis. Next base: position 17,267,755 of record NC_050471.1, read on the forward strand.
GACAGCACCCTGGAGAGAGTGCACCCACTTGAGGCACGGAGCCGCCACCGACGAGAAAACGCGAGGATTCACATACGCAGAAGCCGGAAATTCGATTCCCATACTTAGGTTCAGCGAACAAGTAGCGGCGACGCATGTCATGCGTCGCGCGCACATCGGGTCGAAAAATCGCGGCTAATAAGAGCCTAGCTTATCTAGGCAAGATGAAGCGCGTTGCCGAGCGGCCCCCGCAAGATCAAAGACCGATCACTTTGGCTGCGGAAGTCGCATATCTCAGTGCTCCCGAGCTAGCGACATTGTAATAAGACGCAGAGGCCGACTCATCCCGCATCCCGCAGAGGCTAAGGAGCAGACAACTTGGTGAGACGAGCATCGTAAGCCTACTGTAAAGCCGCCGATTTCACGATTGGACAAGTCGTGGAGCCAACGCGCGATCAGTATTGTTTCTCTCTCTCTCTCGTCATCGTAGAATCGCAACATTATCGTCGCAATTCCGTCACCTCGCCCGATCACGCCTGACGGTGCGGATTCGACTCGTCCTTTCTTTTTTGCGTTGCGCGCGCGTCCCGCAGCCGAGTCATTGCCGTTATTTGTGTCGCAAACCCTCGTGCGATTGCGTTTTCGTTATTACTGCAATAATTGTTTCCATTTTCTTGCCAACTCGCTAGCGAGCGAGTACCAGTCTTTGCGCATATTCCCGGGATATCTTACTGTTAACGGAAGAGCACGAGTCCGTCGTGTATTGCGCAACTCGTAAAGTACTGCATGTCCCGATGCCCTTGGCGACCATCACCATACCAAAAGCATGACGCCGATTCGCGGAATATGGTGGGACGTAAGTACGCTGAAAAGTTCCCGAGTACATCGAGCCACACTCCGAATAATTAATCCCGTTTCAGATCGATTTGCCTTCAAGCAAGCATCAGCTCGTCGCATGCGCGGATTATAATCGCCGCTCGATCGAGCGCTAAGATCCTATAATTTATTGATTCGCTAAATAAACTTGTTATTTCTTATTGTTTACTTGATAATGTATTCCCGATAGTTCTCTCGCCTTCCCGATTTAATCCGCCTGCACCGAACCTTCCCCTCGACCATTTCAGGGCTGGGTAGCTGGCTGTCGAAGCCACCGACGCGCGACGCCCCGGTCGCCTACAAGAGCTTACCCTTTTTTGTCGGTATTTCAGGAGATAATTTTCAGTTTTACGCGAAAGAGTGATACGATTAACGTACCTGGCGCCCAATCTTGCACCTCAACGAGACTTATGAGAATATGATCGCCCCGTCATCCGAACGGCGCAAGGCCGCGATCAGGGACGGAGACAAAGTTGACCGCCGTTCGCGAGTGCGGTTACAATATATAAGGACAAAAAAAAAGAAAAAGGGAGAAAGGTGCAATAATCCAGATACATACAAAATAAGTTATAAAATTAATACTTTCTAAAAAAATATGCACAGTATCCGTTATCCTGTTGAAACAATCAAGTAAACTTAAAAAAGTTTAGTGCCAATTAATTAACAATGTTCATAGTGTATTGGTAATCTGCAGAATGTAAAAACTGTACCGATTCTTTTTAATGCATTTAATTTTTTTAATACACAAAATGCAACATTTTTAATTGTGTACAAAAATTCGATTCTATCGATATCTATTAACTGTTATGCTCCTTATTAGAATGAGGGACACAGGTAGTTGGGATCGTCTGTCAATACTCCTCGGGTCAGGTTCCTTGAGAGATTGTAGCCGATTGTCGGATAACAGTAGATATATTTTATGTCTTGATTACACTGAGTTACACTGATTCGTTATACCCGTAACAAATATAAAAGGACGAGCGACATACGTTCGTCACTATGGCACGCAAGTAAGCCCGTGATTAAGTATCGTGCGACATACGGTCGTCGCTGTATAATATGTAGCAAATCCGCTCGTTGTCTGTACCTCGGTGTTTATATATACCGATTTTTGGTGTATAACCGGAGAGGGTACTTCCCGGTTACTGGCCTTTGGTCAATGCTCTTGCTTAGCCAGCAATTGCTAGCTATGCAGATTCCACCCCAAAATCAGGAGATGTTGGCTGTTGTTTATTAAACAACCAGGTGCATTGCCCGGTGCGACGCCCGGTATGTCGGCCGGGCGATGTCCGCGCGCGACGTGTCATTTGACACCTTATATCGCTTGCGACATTTCTTGTGTGAGTGCATCACACTCACAACATAACCTTCGAATTTTGTAGTTTAAAACTTTGGAATTCGAAACTTCGAAATTTTTGTTCTTTCAAACTTCAAATTTTTTTCAAAGCTTTGGAAGGGAGTTTGAAAGGGAGTTCAGAAAGGAGTATTCCGTTTGGACACGCAACGATTGGACACGCACGATTAGACACCGCACAATTGGACATCATACAATTGGACCCCGCACAATTGAACACCAAACGTTTTAGATACCGTATTATTAAATTACACTAGTAAAACATATATACCGCACAATTGGACACTGCGTTATTGGACATCGCATTACTGGACACTGCATTATTAAACACCGCATTATTGAACACCGTACGATTGGACACCGCACAATTGGACACCGCATTACTGAACGCCGCACGATTGGACACCGCACGATTAAGAACACACGCAGATTTCCAATACATTTTACATTAGCGACTTGGACGGGGTGATTGCGGGAGAAGGACCGAACGCCCCCCTTGCACCCCCCCCCTGTGTGTGTGTGTGTGTGTGTGTGTGCGCGTGCGCGCGCGCGCGGAGCATTCTCTGCACCACATGGATTTGCGACTTTCCACGCAAAACAAGATGATAGTAAAAATACGTATATAGACGTTTAAAATTCGGTGCGGTGTCCGATTGTGTAATGAGCGTGACCAATCGTGCGGTGTCCAATCGTGCAATGTCCAATTGTGCGGTGTCCAATCGTGCCGTGTCCAATCGTGCGTGTCCAAACAAGTCGTGTCCAATCGTTATGTGTCCAAAAGAAGATCACCCGCTTCGGAATTCGAAATTTTAAATTGCTCAATCTTTTAATAAGAATAATAGCCATTAAAATATACCGTTAAAAAAAAATTCAAAATTATTTCTAAGTATTTATTAAAATAAGAAATATCTTATAAAATATATTTTATCTAAAAAATTGTAGTTTAATTTAAGAGCAATATTTAAAAGACTAACTCTCACACTCATGGTAAACCATAGATTAACGTAGACGGAGCATTACCTATCACTTAGGACGAGAGGGGGCTGATATTCGGGGTGAAGAGGTACTCTATAAACTTCGGTTGAATTCGGGTACGCTCGATAATATTCGATTAATAATTCGACATATGACTGCAAGAGAGAGAGAAAGAGAGAGCGAGCAAGAGAGAGAGAGAAAGAGAGCACAAGCAAGAGAGAGAAAAAGAAAGCGCGAGCAAGAGAGAATATGACTGCAAGAGGGAGAGAGAGAGAGAGAGAAAGCGCGAGCGAGTGAGCAACGGACGATATAATGCCGAACATAATCAAATCGCGACGAAACTGACCAAAGTTCATGGACTCTCCCCTTACCGCAAAAATCAGCTACCCCTCTCAAAAGGCTCCGTCTACGTTAGTCTATGTGGTAAACTTAATATAAAGATAAGAAAGATATTGAAAATGTATAACGGCAAAATAAAATAAGAATACAAAATAGATTTAAAAAATTTTTTAATTTGTCGGCTAAACCAATTTTGATTAAAAAAAATATGTTATGAGTTTCAATGCTACAATGTTATAAAAAAATTACAATTAAAAAAAATAAATCAGAAAAATTTATTCAATTTTTTTGAGTTTTTTTAATGAAATGAACGTGAGGCATTATCACTATTTTCTCCCTGAAAATGTCCCAGAAAATCTTCAAATATTCTAGAATAACATGATCAAGTTTTAAAACAATCAAAAGGGTAATACGTAGTTTAAAAAAATAAAAATCGCGTCACGTGCGGTGTGTGGTGCGCTGTACAGTGTCTCGCTCGGTATGCAACAACATCTTATGATTTATTGTGTGATTACTTAAGAAATACTTAAATAACTAGCCTAATTATTTAAAAAAAAAAACTTAAAATTCAAAGTAATAGATTCAGTAACGCCTCTCAAAAACTGGGGTGCTTGTTTATCGTGAATCCCTTTGCTTCTCACGAATCGAAGTGCTTATTATTGTCTGCAAGATCCCTTCAATTCTCATCGCTGTGTTCTTCGTTTATAGAAGTAATATTATCCTTCTGAACATTTTACTCAGAATTTAAGCACGTTTAAAAACTTCGGACAAAAATTTAGCATAAAATAAATAGTAGATTATTACAGCAATATGTGAACAGCAGCCAACCGTTCTTTTTTCGTTGCCAGACGATATCTTACAAAGAAGATTAAGCAACTCAAAAATTCAAAAAATTGTAAAAAAAATTGTGTGCAAGCAGAGTTCTTTCCCAACACACAACTATTCTTTATTTTTGCAAAGTTATACTTTGAGGAAGTAAAACACATTAAAAAAAAAGAGTACTTTAAAGTTACTCAAAAATAGAGTGGAAAAAAAAATTGTGCTAAATAAAAAATAAAATAAAATTTTTCCAAAACTTTAAAATACTTGTAACGGTCGGACTTTCTTGCGGGTGTCCGAATTTACTCGCCGGATTGCCAGGTCCGAGAAAGTTGTAAAACACCGATGTTATAGAAATATAAAATATTCTTTATTGTATATACAATTTAAAGATACACAAAAAATATTATAGTTAACAATAATCGCTCGCTGGAAATCGATTATCCGGTAATGATGATCAATAATTAACAACTATCGCTTTGGTGAATAATATCCGAAATATTATGCAAAATTCGGTGAAATATCAAACGGAATAATATCGCAGAAAACGCTCGCTTGACGGGAAATGGATTCGAAAGAAACAGAGGGGTCTGGACAGGATCCGGGCAGGAGCGGAACGGTTAATTAATTTAGAACAAAACAGGAACACGAATATTAATGTACACAGTAAACACGGGTTACGAATCAATTGGAATTTCTTAATCTAGAGATATCCTAATTTAGGGTCGGAAACAAAATTACAAGTCGGGGTCCGGACAGGTACGGATCGGAATTCCACGGTGGGAATTAACTTCTGGTAAATGCGATTTACGCGTTTCGGTCTGGTCGTAACGGTTCCGAAAAGATGCGTCTAGTCTGTACAAAGAATCGATCTAGTCGCAATAATGCGGATAATACACGTCGCAACAATTCAAGAAACATCTCGATAGATGCCTTATGATCACAGTCAAAACGGTCCGGAATGAACGATCACGGTCGACGCGACACGGGAGAGGTTCAATGGCGCACAGTACAATTGAACAAGTTGCAATTGCCCACCGTGCTATTAGACACGAAACATTGCGCACCGTTCAATTGGACACCGTTCGATTGGACACTGTTCAATTGCACACCGTTCAGTTGCACACCGTTCAATTGCACACTATTCAATTGCACACTGTTCAATTGCACACCGTTCAATCAAACGCATATTAAATATTCATACATTAGGACTGCATTTGCAATGTGTACATAGGTTAGCGACTTGGACGGGGTGGGTGCGGGAGAGGGAGACGAAGGCCCCCCTTGCACTCCCCGTGTGCGTGCGTGCGTGTGTGTGTAAAGCATTGACCACATAGGTTTGCGACTTAAATAATGTGCAATTGAACGGTGCGCAATTAAACAGTGCGCAACTGAACGATGTGCAATCGAACAGTGCGCAATTGAACTGTGTGCAATCGAACAATGTCCAATCGAACGGTGTCCAATCAAACTGTGGTACTCCCGACGGAGATAAGACACGCCCCGTCTCTCAGTGACCAAAGCTTTCGCCGAGACAACAGAATATCCCGTTACAGAAAAACACCCCTTTGGCGTGAGGATGCCGAGGAGAGAGAGTAAACCGTAATCTCCAAAAGGCAGGAATGCCGAGCACGCCCGGCGAAGCAGAGTAGGACCCAAAGGTTGAACGAGAAAAAGTCCCTCTCTCGGGTAAACGGCCGGCTTATATACCCGCTCAAACATTTCTACTCTGCGTACCGGGACAAATGGCGGTGGTGGTGGGGATAAATGTGGAGCCGCAAAGGTAAGGGTTGCGCAAACAGCGGCGGCGATAGTGGTGGAGCACGAACCAGGAGCGGCCTTGAGCTCATCGTGGCCGTGACGGTACCCTATCGTCAGATCGTCTTAAAATCGTTCGAATTTTTTTAAAACAAATTTATTCCCTTTTATAGTTTAAAAAAAACTTGCAAAAAAACCGTAACATTGTGCTGTAACATTGTGGCATTGATATCCATAATATATATTTTTGTCACCAAAATTGGTTCAGCCGTTTTCAAGAAAAAAATTTTTTGTCGATTTTTCTTCTTCCCTTCATAACTTCCATTAAAGTTATTTTTCAAATATAATATTTAAGGAAATTTAATCTCATATCAATGCCAACTTCTTGTGAAAATATGAACCAAATCCGCGTGGGGCAACACACACATAATTATTCCGCTATGACCTTTCTAAGAATTTGAGAAGAAAAATCTTCGTCTCTGAGAAGAAAAATCGGTTTCTCCTAAAATTAAAAAAATGTAATTATTATTTTTGAAAAAGATTATATCCGTAAGCATTCCCACTGCAAAAAGTAGAATTAATAATAATTTTGAGCTTTATACTGCACTATCAGGGAGAACGGTGGAAGAATCAGAAATTCTTATCTCATTAGACGTTTTATCGCTGTTTTCCAATATACTTATAGATCTCGCTATAGACGGGATTAAAAACAGATGGAGTCTTATCGAAAAGAATACTAATATTTTCAAAAAATAATTAATTTCGGCGGTCAAATTTGTATTATCGTCTACATTTTTTACATTTAATGGTGAAATTTATAAACAATTATACGCGACTCCCATGGGTTCCCCATTATCTCCTATCATAGCTGATATGGTTATGCAAGATTTGGAAGAAAACATTCTAAATTCTTTAAATTTAAAACCATCAATATACTATACTATAGTATAACAACTACAGATATGTCGATGATATTTTTTTGATTGCGCCGAGACAGAATTTCTGAGATCTTTGACCGTTTTAATGAATTTCATGAACAAATAAAATTCACCATAGAATTCGAAAATAATAGGTGCCTGAGTTTTCTGGATCTTCTATTGGAAGTTCACAATAATAAGATACGTATCGACTGGTATCACAAAAAAACATTCTCGGGGAGGATTCTATCCTACTATTCAAATTATCCCCCTTGCCACAAAAAAGGGTAATATATAATTTGGTAGACAAAGCAATTCTATTATCGCATCCTTCCTTCCATCAAAAAAATTTAGAACATTGTATTAACATCCTCATGGAAAACGGTTACCCATTAAACATGATTTTCTTGGAAGTGGGTCGAAGAATTAAGACTTATAAAATATAATTTAAATAAAAAGAGAAAAAAAAATGATTATAAGTCTGATGATAAGAAAGAAGAGGAGGAAAGATAGTCTTTTCTAGTTATGCCGTATATAAATGGCGTCTCCGACATAATCGTCTCAAAATTAGATAAAAAACGCATTAACATAGGTTACCATTGCATTAACAAACTAAATAGTATCGTCAGGGTACAAAAAGACAGTAACCAACGGTCAGCTAATAACAATATAGTATATAAGATAGAATGCGCTAATTGTGACGCTTCATATGTTGGACAAAAGAAGAGACAACTAAGAACACGAATAAATGAACATAAAAATAATATTAGGCTTGATCCGTCATACAGTAATTTCTGATCATATTACACAGTATAACCATACATTTGATTGAAACAATGCTTCAATATTAGACACAGAAAAAAATTATCACAAAAGATTAATTTCAGAAATGATGCATATCAAGGAACAAAAAAATGGGATCAATCTCATGAAAGATACAGATCTTTTAGACAAAATATACTTTAATATTTTAAACAGCTTCAAAGGTTGACAATCCATGACAATTTTAATATTCCCTCTTCGTCCGTGAAACATATCGATGTTGTTAGTTGCTACATTTTGAGTATATTGACCCGTAAACAGAGAATCATTTAGAGACAATAGCAATCTCACGTTCTCCTCTGCACGAGATAAACATACTCGTAGTTAAAATACGCGAATCCGTTTGACTTTAAATCAATTTGTTCTACCTATCGTTCCGGCAGTATAATGACAAAATATACCAGATTCACAATCGAACTACAAGTGAATAATATCGTGTGTATTTAATGTCAATCATAAGTAATAATTGTCAATATATACCATCTCATTACAATCAATCGTTACCTCCGATATAGGACTTGTGCGAAGGAAAAATTATTGATATCTGCGTTTAAAGACGAAATTATTTGATGGAAGACAATTTGTCCTCGCTTAATAAAGATGAACAAAGTTCAACTCCGCTCCGATTCTCCTATGTCGCTATTATGGAATACCTCATAGGTGCACATCGACCACATAGCGAAGAGTTGCAACGTCAATTTCCGTCCAAAATAAGATTAGTATTATGCTTACAATCGAAAAATTGACATGTCATTCCTTTTTTTTATATCCACGAGTTATGATTGCGTTAGATTCGCTGTCTTGATACTTCCGTATTATGTAGTTTATATCCGTATTGATATGTTTTTTGTACGCTGAAGAAGGACAAGTAAGTCTGAAACGATTCGTTATATTGTTAAGTTATTCTCAATTTTAAGCGGTGTAAACTAAAAATAAATACATTAACTCAGTATATTTTCTAACATATTTTTTTGCTCGTTTTGACCGTTTTCATTTTGTATTGCGTTGCATACGAGTTAGTTCTAATGATAATTTAAAAAATATAATTAATTGCGGCATAAATATTACGCGTTGCAGACAAAAATTGACGTAGTCTTCTTAAGGCAGATATAGCATGAAAGATTTAAAAAGGCATTCTTCCTTTGCGCAAGCAACTGCACAATCGAAACTCGGGGCAGTTTAAAAGAAATTAGTCAGAAGCTCGTTCTAACTTTCACGTTGATAATGTGACATTAACAATAAGTAATCCGAGTGTAAACGCAAGTCAAACGCCAAACGATTGCATGTGATTTCTCTGTTGACTTTCAGTGAATATTACAAACAGTTGCAACAATTTTATGATACATTCAAGGTTTTAATTGATGATAATGTTAATCTATACTCTGTACAAAAACTTAAAATCTGCACTGTCAGGTCCTAATGCTTAAGCAATTCATTGTGTTCGGGATTCAGTATGTATTGAGCTCGCGCCGTTGCGTCAGATGGCAGCATCTATCGGGCCAGGCTAACCCAGATAGTGGAGTGCTACGCTAACGTACCTCGCGCATGCGTTGGCTCGTCTCCCGTTTCACTTCGATGTGCTCTATGGCAGCGATTTACGTCTTTCTATAGTGCGACCGTTTTCGACGTAATTTGTGCTCGATTCTACTCGTGAGATCTTCGAATATTATCTCAAGAACTGTTGAACGGAAGGATTTATTTAATAATAAAAAGACTCACTATCATCGCTCAGGTACATCATCAACGAGAAACTCACGCTCACCACGCTACGTGCACGCTGACGCCGCGTGATACCGACTCATGGGCATCCTTATCACCACCGATAACAGATTAATACAATTTCCACCAAGTGAGTGACCAAGACTTAATTACTCTTATCAGACTCATTAGTGTGCTCAGTAAAGAACAAACGTGTGCATAATGTAATTTTCCATCTGTGATCTTAAATACACGACAACTCAGATTCGTTCTGAGAATTACGTGTGTCATTCCATCCTAAATTAACGCTGTATTATTTATTCAAGCATTGTTCCACGGCGTCCTCTCACCCCGCTTCTATCCGTAGGGCTAACTAACAAACTCATCGCCGAGTCGCGAACACATTCATTACAAACAACTAATAAAAACTATTTTATTGCCTTAGAATTATTAATTAAAAATTTCATAATGTACGTTTAACTATTCAAGATCACATTCATGAGTTCTTCAGTGCACCTCCAATTCCAAAGAAATTGAAGTTGCGGCTGAGTTGCGTACGTCAGAGTTGTCAGGCAACTTTCAGAAACATTTGCGAGTGTTACAACAATTAAAGGAACTTATGGACAAATGGAACTTATTTTCTGATCATTATAAAGTTAAATCCAATAACAAAAAAAAAAAAACTAAACGTAATTCAGGAAAAAGCGTCTATACTGAACAACTAATAGAATTTCTTAATACTTGATGTGGACTTCTTGAAGCCATTCATCTTACACATGTAAATGCTACTACGACGAAAACTTCGGCACAAAAATCAAATCAAAATAACTCAAATAAAGGTGGAAGTAAAACTCCTAAACATTTAGTCACAAGTCAGGCAAACAAATGTGTTCTTTACAAACGAGCACATCAAATTCATGCGTGTAAAATTTTTAAAAAACTTTCAGTAAAGTCACAATGCAATAAACATAAAAGATCAAATCTTTCTTAGAATTATTTAAGCTGTAGTCACAAGTTATTTATCCCATGCGTTGAGTACCTATCGGATACGTCTCCAGGTGACAAATCGAAGGACACCCGGGTAAGAAACCCTGGTCCGAGCCTAAACTTCCGTGTGCTAGGGTAGACCATCCGGGGTAGTAACGGTTATAACCGACCCCAACGGGCGTAAAACTCTGCTCAGGAACAAGAAAACCGTTACCGTGAACCAACTCCCCAAGCCAATCTGGGGAACTATCGTGACGAGAGCACTAGGGGAGCAGTGTCTTAAACGATGCCTCTGGGAAATTGGCTAAGTATTTACCCACGCATGCAGGACTCTGCGTGGGTAAACCACATCTTCCCTAGCCACTCGTGGAAACTTTATGGATCTTGATAAAAATTTTTCTAAACTCAAGGAAGACATCCCAATCAAGGCTTTCGCCTAAGAACTCCGGAGAGGTAGTAGAAGCAAAGTCGGGAGCTAAGCGGATCCCTGAGGGCATGGAAAACACCGGGACTGTAATAGACGCTTCGGCAAAGGAAGCGAATCTTGATTTTAAAAAACGCTCCGGAGCCGCGAGGAAAATGAGAACTCGGGAGCGGAAAGAGACTCAGGCTCAGGCTCGAGCAGGAACTCCCTCGACCGTTTCAGAGACCTTGACCTTGGACATCGAAATGAAGAGAACACAGGAACGAAAAAAGGGGGCTCAGACTCGGGCCGGACCTCTGCCAGCCGTTCCGGGGACTTTGATCTCGGCTATCCCCCGAACGCCGGATGGGAAGTCTCAGGGAAACACCAGTAATAAGCGCCGGAAAGGACGAAAAAAGCACAGGATGCAAGAGATCCATGCTTATGCTGACGCCGCGGACTTCCTGACAAGAATGGTCGTCGCAGAAGGGTACCGCGACGTTAACTGCTGAGTGGTTAGCGCAACTAAAAGATGCGGTCTTCAAGGAAATTCAGGGGATCCAAAAAGATATCCTGTCCAGATTCAACGGCACCTCTCCGAAAGCAGAAACTGTGGTTATTAGGTGCGCGGATGCGGAGTCACGCATCGGAGATGGCTGGAGTCAAGATGGTGAGACTGGAGGCGCTGCAAAAGCAGTCGTACAGAGTGGTAATGTAGGTCTCGGAACCTCTTATGAGCGCGGCCGTTTCTGGAGCTGATGGAGCGGCAAAATCCACGGCTCATCACCTCGGGCTAACGCGTTCTTATCAAAAACGTAGGGGCTACCTGCGAGGGTAGAAACAGATCAACTTGCACCATAGCAAAGGAGCCTCGACTGTCCTTGCCAGGCGCCAAGCTAGGGTGCACAGCCATATACAAAAACCCTGGCTAATCCAGGTCTGTATTAGGGATCTGACGAAGTGCAGAAAACTGTTTAGGTTTCCGCGTGAAGAACGACCCAGGGCCTGTGTGGTTGTTAAGAGATTGGAAACCCAATTGCTGCCAAATTTCTATTCCAGGGACTTGGTAGCAATTGTGATCAAGGCCACTAGTGGGACCGAAACCAGAGAAAAGGTGGTGGTGGTGTCGCACAGTGGCGCCAAATCCCGAAAAGCTGACCAAAACCTCAAAAAAATGAACGTTAGATTTGGACTAGTTTGACTGTTGGAAAGGATAGTCGGATGATTGAGGCATCCAATCATAACAAAGAAAGGGTTCTTTCTTTATACCTGGGTCTATCGGTTCAGTATTCGAAATCATCCTTTGTTTAGAGTGCACACATCGCGCAAGAAAACAAAGAAAATAACGGTTTGTTCCTAACAACGTAATTTAAAAATAAAATCTTTGATTTTAATTTTATAACATGGAAGTGACTCCTGCAGGTATGTAGAAAATGTTTTTATACTGATATAACCAAAATTTAATTTTTATCTGTTTGAAATAAGGCATGATTCGGTGCTCTTATAAAAGCAATATAATTGTAGAAACTTTTATTTTCAATTAAATGAAAAGTTATATATACCACCATATCCCGCAAAATTCTAAATTCAGGCTTTAGTTTACTTCATTACCTAATGAAATTTACAAGATTTAGCTGCCAATAGATGCCTATGCTATAGTTATTTGCATTTGTATTCGTTCAGTCAAGCAACACGTGCATGCGAAAGAAATCATTGTAGCATAATAGGCATCTAAATTGGTTCCATTTTTGTACTTGACTTTTTTAGATACTTTAATTAGATTATATATTTAGAAGTCTTATAATTATTCTTAATTAAAAATAAAATTTTAATTATTTTAATTACAATTAAATTAAAATTAAAAAATATTTTTAAAACTTTTAAAATTAAATTTGGCTTGTATAATATTAAAAATAAATAACCAATATAAAAAAGGCCATACGGTTAAAAAAAAAGCAGTCACAATTTCATTGCCTGTTTTATTTATTTTTAAAATTAAATAACAAGATATATATAGTATATATTGTGACGTGACAGCCGCAGGCTGCTGTCCGTCACAAGGGCCTTATCGGCCCTTACACATTAACATCACGCGGGTCCTGCGTCCTCCCGCTCGGGAGCGGATGCAAAAGCGTGTTGTCTCGTGTTTTTTGTGTGTGTGATGTCCCACGTGCTGTCCGTTTATTAATTGATAAGATTCTTGCGAGCGCTGCATCGCGGGTGCAGCGGAAATCGGTGGCCACAGCGATCTGTCTTGCAATTTTTGGGCGTCTCGTCTCGACGGAGAACCTTCCCGGAGATCACAAAGTGAGTGGACATCGAGGGAGTAAGGAAGACCCTTTTTGAGCGGGGGTCCGCAGGTAATGCCGCCTTTATCTTGCCTGCCATTTGTGTCGTTCGAAAGTTCCGATACTGCCGCCGAATCGCTTTCAAAATCCAGCGAAGGCGCGCAAAGCCGGCATCCCGACAGGGTGACTGCAGACCCGATCCCGCATAAATTCCGGCGGAGATCGCGACAGCTTGTAATCAGCGCACGCTCTCGTCGAGGAGGAGGTAACACCCTGGTGGCGGAGGATGCGCCCGGCAACGAGAGAGGAATCTGCCAGAGACGGAAGCGCCAAGATTCTCGTGCACGGGGTCCCAACTTATCGACCGCCGGGCTTGGATCGATCAGCCGGCGACAGCGTGCATGCCGCGCTCTGCGTGAAAATCGATTCCGGAAAACCGGCCAATAAGGGCCCGGAGTACCGGAGGCAAGGTGGGGCGCGCCGCCAAGCAGACTCCGCGAGATCCAGGATTTCGCACTCGTGCTGCGGACGTTAGCTATACTGTGCGTGTGTTCCGGAGTCCCAAGCTAAGATTTGTGAGAGAGGACGCAGGAGCCGAGATCATCCCGACCCGGAGGCAGGCGAGAAAGAGGCAACGTGGTGAGACGAGCGTCACAATACCGTGTGAAGCTACCGATTTCGCGGTTGGGCAAGTTGTGGTAAAGTCGCGGATTTATAGTCGCATTTTCCGACTTTTTAAGTAACGTTTCGAGCTCGCGAAATTATCGGAGTATCGCTGGCTCGCCTGATCGCGCCCGCCCGCGTGAACTCGCGCCGTGCTGTTCGTTAGCATTATAATTACGTTGCGTATGCGTCCCGATCCGCAGCCGAGTCATTTGTGTCTTGTAACGTGATCGCAGCGTACATTACTGTCGTGAATCCTAAAGTAGATTTTCGTGCTTTTATTATTTCAGAAAATCCGATTTCCCTCTATCGCATTTATACCGCGAATCTCTTTGTAATTACGCTCTCGTCCAATTTATCATAATTGTCTTGTACCGCCTCGTTGGCGAGGTCACAATAATTATCGCGCGTATTAGTCGCGGGACCCTCTAACGAGCGGAAGAACACGAGTCTGTCGCGTGCCGCGCGGGCTCAGAGTTGCGGTTCGTCCCGATCGCCCTTGGCGAGACTTTGATTCTATCGGGATTCCGGCATCCACCAGCGACGCGGGATAAAGCGTAGATAAGTCGGAGAATTCCCGCGTACGCCAAATATAACTCCGCTAATTATCCCGCATCCGCAATTAATTCCAAGTGATCGCCCGCTTGTGTCTCACGCGCACTGCCACCGCCGGTCAACGGGGCCTTGTTATTCTGTACCACTTATTGTTAAATATATTTCTTATTTTTATTGTTAAATGGTCGTGGTCTGAATAGTTCTCTCGCCTTCCCGATTCAATCCGCCCGCGCCGAACCTCCCCCTCTATCATTTTAGGGCTGAGCAGCTAGATATCGAAACCGCCGACACCCGGTCGCCTACGAGGCTTACTCTTTTCGTGATTCGGTCGATCAAAGTGTAATCTCATGCGTATTGAGAAAAGAGTGGTACGCTTAACGTACCTGGCGCCCAATCGAATTTTTGGTGTCGGAAACCTTACGAAAACGGTCGCCCCGACACCCGGGCGGCTGAGGGCCGCGACCAAAAACGACGCAAAGTTGGCCGTCGCTCGCGAGCACGGTTACAATATATATATATATTTTTTTTTAATTAAAGTCTTATTGTAAATATTGATGAAACAAAAAATAATATTTGGCATATAATATAAGTAAAATAAATTACACAAGAAAAGGGAGAGAGGAAGAGAGAAATAAAATACGCATGCATAGGCATACTACACAATGTTATTCTCCTCCCTCCTTCTTCCCCTCTCTCTTTCTCTCAATTTAACAATAACACTTTCCAGCACAATAATTATAATTTAAGTACATGTGTAAATAACTTACTTTATGTCACTTTTCTGACTTATTCTTCTTATTATTTTCTTACTTCTAATTCTCCCCCCTCCCTCCCTCTCTCCCTCTCTCTCTCTCTCTCTCTCTGTCCTTTGATTTGATACAAAAGCGTAAGCCTTGCTAGGGCTCTTGAATCCGTACCGGAATAATTATAATATTTCTTGCGAATTAAATTAGAATTAGAGTTGAGCGGGTCTAAGAAATTGATATCAGGGACCCGGACCGCACCGAAACCGAAACCGATAACCGGTTCATAACCGGTTTTTTAGCCGGACCGAAACCGTAAACCAGAACCAAATTCTGCTAAATTTACAGCACCGGAACCATAACTGGAACCGATTAAATATTTTTAGGTTTACGGTTTTTTCGGTATATTTTTCTGGTTTTTTAAATTTACTTTTACATAATATTTTTATATTTTTAATTTAAATTTTTTGTCGTTTCTATTATTTTTACTTAATACTACTTCGAGTCTAATTGAATATTACTGCTTCCTATATCTAATTGGTTCTTAATGTGACATCTTTGAACTGAGATTGCAATTATGAAATTGCAACAATCGTATGTGACATGAACATAATGTTTTTTTAAAACTTTTTTTAGTTTAAGATGTACATACTTTTTAAGATGTACATAGTTTTATTACCACTGCATTTAGTCTTATTACTACATATTTGTATTTTTTATATATAGGGTATCCCGCATCAGATATGCAATATCTCATGGAAAGATAGACGGGATCAAAGTGAACATAAAAGTCCACTATAGTTTTTGGATATCTCCAATGATAGCCGAGATATAAATTTTTCAAATTGTACAAATGAGAACACGCCAAGGAAAGCGCTGAGCCGCTCGAACTGCCGCCGGCAGCTACTGATTGACACAGTAGTGCTATAGTTCGAGCGGCTCAGCACGCTCTCATTCGTACAATTTGAAAAATTAATATCTCGGCTATCATTGGAGATATCCAAAAACTATAGTGGACTTTTTATGTTCACCTTGATCTCGTCTATCTTTCCATAAAGTATTGCATACCTGATGTGGGACACCCTGTATATATTCTGAATTAAAAAAATTATTGTACACATTTTGCTTATTACTTTTTATTTGCAACTTTGCGGATTCTTGTCTATCTACTTATACTTTTTTTGCTTTTTCCTCTTATTTCTCTTATTTAATCTTTTTTTGAAGCAATAAATTTATTGGTAGCACAATTCAAATTGATTCCTTTTTTCATACGTAAATATTTTTTATAAATTATTATTAAACATTATTAAATGTTATTAAATATTATAATACTTAATAATATGTTAAATATTATATATTATTAAATATAAATAGGAATTATGTAATAATTACTATTACATAATAATTACTTCTTAAATAATAATATTAGAAGAACCGGAACCGTAACCGGAAAAAACCGTAATTAAACGGTTTTGGGTTTTTGTATTTGCCAAGAAACCGAAACTGAAACCGTAACCGGTTTTCAAATCTTTTTATTAAACCGTAACCGTAACCGAACCTTAATTTCATTCGGTCCGGGTCCCTGATTGATATTGAGGGAGTTTGTGGGAGAAAAGCGCCTTAATAGGCTAGCCCATTGCCCACGCAGAAAGTGGGAGAAATTTGTGGGGTGAAGCGCCTTGACAGGCAGCCCGTGGCCCACGGAGTGAAAGGAATTGTGGGATTTCTGTTGTCAAGCCCTTCGATTATTCTCTCGCGAGTTCCGTCATTCGCGCAAAGCGAAACTTCTGATGTATTTTTTTATTCACTCATTATATTTCTCTTGTTAATTTCTTTCGTTGCAATAAACGCGCTGTTAATGTGTTTTACTCTGAGTCTACGTTAATTTTTGTGCCGTTTTATGTCGTCTTAATTAACCGAACATTCGCCTGTGGCCTACCGCCCCGCCCCTCTGCTAAAATTGTAGCGGCCGGCTAAATACTCCGAACGAGCGTGAAGCGGGATCTTGATGTTACTTTCGCGTTCGGATTTGACACGACAAAGGTGCGTGTCTGGCGCCCAACATTTGTGATAAGTCCCGCAAATCGCTCAGCGATAAATTGGGATGCATTCGAGGGAACGTCCATCCTCCCTCCATCTTTCGTATCGTTTTTGATCCGCGTCGCAATTCCGCACGGCGGAACGCAAAGAAAACGCGTAACAATACGTATATATTTATCTGCGTGCGGGTATGTGGTTGCTTACGGAATGAGAGAAAAAGGACGAAGAGAGAGAGTAAGAAACAGAAAAGAGAAAATTGAATAGTAATTCTTATTGCGACGGTGATCAGAATAATAACAGTAGCCAGAATATTACTTACAGGACGAGATCTTACTATCGATCTCGTAAATATTAGTGAATGCGTAGTACGTAGTAATACCCAGGGTGGTTCCTTCGAAATAATAAATGCGCAAGATGTATTTCGCGAGATAACTGTCGAGCAGCAAGACAGACTACTAGAGCGAAAATACTGATTTTCGCGGCTCTCGCGCTCCTTATATACCCCAAAACTAGGATTCAGGTGGGAAACCGGCAGGCAGAGGTTTGTGGAGAAGTAGAGCCCTCTTCATATAAAAAAAAGCTTTATTTCTATAGTTTTACTGACACTAATTATCATGAAAAGTCAGTACGTTCACATTATTACTGACACTATCAAGACGTTCGACTTCTTTTACACGATCTTGATATGACGCGATGTTTTTTGTTTATACAATGTTTTCAGGGGTGAGAATGCTAGCGTTACGTAAACTTAATACCCCCCTCCCACATTTGTTTTTAATTTCCTGCAAACGGATAGAAGCACAAGTTCGGGATTAGGGCAACAAATTAGCACATAATTAACACATAATTATGCTGCATAATTAAATTTTTTTAGTGATGGGGATACCAGATTTGCAGAAGATATTATGAGATCGATCTAGTAGTAACGCTAACACAGTTTCTAGGCTGACATTAATGAATACCTAAGGCAGCTGTTTTAATCGGTAAAAGTCCGACATTTCCCTTAGCTTCTTTTCAGGGAACAAATGCACGAAAATTTTCCTTGTATTACAAAAAAGTTACATATAATACTATTCATAAATAACGGTGTCTAACAATTTATATCAGTTAAAACTAATTTTTATTTAAATAAAAGAATTTTCAGATAAAATTTGAAATAAAATAATAGTAAGTTAATTCTTCGATTAATAAATGTTTTAAATACAATTAAAAAACGCCTATTTTAGTGTGCAGCGAATCTTAATGCTGAATATAATTTGTATATTAATTTAATATTCTCAGCTTTATATAAATTTTGTCAGTTTTGAAACACAATATCAATAGGTAAATCTCGATGCTCAGAGATATCTTTAAAAACCCTCTTTCCCGAAAAATCATGGATGAGATATTATTTTTCACAATAAATTATTTATAATTTTTTCCAAAAAAGGAAGATTTCAAAAATACTTCAGAGCATCAAAATTTAATTATTAACTCTTCATATTCACATTGGGTGGTTACCATCCATGATTTTCTAACCCCAAAAAATTCAGCGCTCTATACCTTTTAAGTACCGTGATAAATAGAAAAAAACTCAAAAACTGTAGAAATATTTTTTTTAATCGCAAAATATAATTTTTTAAATATAAAATTTCTTAAATATTAATACCAAAAGTATGTAAATACTTTCTATAAATATTAAAATTAATTCATAAATTTTTTCAGAATTTTAGTATATTTTTAAAAATACAGCTGTTTGAAAACCGCCATGAGTGGCAACCACCCAGTGTATATGTGAAGATTGAAACAATAAGTGTGTATGCGAAAGGTTAACTACGTTTCTGACGATCGACAAAATTGTTGGCGCGTAATTTATATAAAGCTAAAAATATTAAATTAATAGAAAAATTACATTTAGCACCAAGATCCGCTGCGATCGAAATATGCGTTCCTAAACTTCTAAAAAAAATTTTTAGCAAAGAATTCTGTTCACACTAATTATATAAAAAACTTTTTATAGTATAATGGATATAAATCTATTATTAATGA
Organism: Monomorium pharaonis; assembly: GCF_013373865.1. NCBI lineage: Eukaryota > Metazoa > Arthropoda > Insecta > Hymenoptera > Formicidae > Monomorium > Monomorium pharaonis. The sequence continues at coordinate 17,286,999 of NC_050471.1, forward strand.
GTTTCTATTATAAGTAGTTATGTCACAAAAATGTCTGCTCAGTTACCTTTAAAAAAAAAAAATAAAATAGTATTCTAGAATCATCTTCTATCCTTTACGTACCTCTGTTTCTGATTCTGATTCTGATTCACTGTCGCTGTCTGTGGCACTATTCTTTGATCTATTGGTTCCACTCGTTTTAGGCTCTTCATCATCCTCTTCCTCACTAGAGCTCTCCTGTCCTTTATTTTTCTGCAAAATAAGCTTGAATTAAATAACTAACTCCACTTTGAGTAAAGTATCGAAAAAAAAAGTTATATTTTCTTAAAAAATTCACTGATGGGAAATATAACGTTTTGTATCAAAACTGGTAAGAGCTAATAATTATGTATCTTACACAATAGTTAATTTTTAAGAGGTTTTTTGTGTCGTTGGTAACAAATCAAAAGTCAATTTTGAAATTCAAAATGGCGGATTTAGTATGGCAGCTTTAATGACTAACTTTGATATTTTACTATGGAAACGTATTACACTTTTTTGTATCATTTGTTACAAATTCTATATATCTAGATATCTGTATGTATATGTATATTTACACACGCGCGCGCGCGCGCGCATTCATACATATATAGTCCAGGCAAATTAGACTTTAAACATAAGTTAATAAAATTATAAATGGCAATTTCTCTTCACCAAAATGTTCGGAAGGTGATTAGAAATAAAATATGTGTGTTTGAGACTCGCAACTCGTTTCGGAAAGTTGTAAAAAAAGGCACAAAGCTGTAAAAAACAGGTTTTTTGTAGGTGCAACAAAACGTAAACATTTTACAAAAAAAAGTTTTAAATAAAAAATGTAGCTTTTGAAAAGACCTACAAAATGAGCCGCGTCAAGTTAAAACCGGTTCACGCGTTTAATTGCAAAAAAATTAAAACCGTCGAAACAAGTCTTTTTTCACTTATTTATTAATTGTAGTGTCCTATACGTTACTGTATGTGTGTGTGTGAGCGAAAGCACAGCGCGAGCTGAGTGTGGCGCGTGAGGGATGCGTGGCGAGCAGAAAAGAAAGCCATACAGTGTATGTGCCGGCATCAGTACGATCGACATCTCATCGGAGTTCTGTACGTTCTAACTAAATACATTTTCGCATTACATCAGTTTAGTTCTGTCTTTGCGCGCTAGTTAACTCGAACCTATCCGGCTCCATTCCTCAATCTTCATACACAACATTAATCATAAAGATTTGAAGATATGGCTTTAAAAATGTGGTACAATATGCCTCTCACAATGATGAAAAAGTGTGTAAAATTTTAGCCCAAAATCTTTATTAGTTTTTGCAAAAAGCTATTTGTTTATTAAAAACTCGTTTCCGAAAAACTTAATTTCTTCAGCTTTGGCAAATCACACAGCAACCAACCTGGGTGCTTTTTACTCTTTAAAAATTGTACTATCATGTACAATTTGAAACAAAGCGATTTTTATAATTTAAACTATCAAAAAATGGATCTAAAAAATAGGTACGTTTTTTTCTTGTTAACAAATGGAATAACTCTTTTAATTTTTATCATAGAGAATCGGCGCAAAAACTAATCGTTAGTTTTTATTTTTATACAAATTAAAAAAAAATTGACTTTTTCTCAATTTACAACCAAAATAACTTTTTTTTAATTAAAATTTATTGTAGCTCTAATTGTTAAAATTAAGAGCTAAAACTTGCACCAAGTCTAAAAAAAGAGTAAAATTTACTGTCTTTAAATTTTCAAATAAATATCTTTAAAAGTTTTGTTTATACAATGTTATGAAGTTGCAACGTACGAGCAAGACGACGTATGACGGTAGAGTGGAGAAAGCGACGCTCGACGCGGCTTGCTGCCTGTGCACGTGCGCGAGATTGAATTTGCGCCTTCAAATTGCTAAAACTTGCAATATCTCAATAATAAATTAACGTAAAACAATGATTTTTTTTTTTTATCTGAAGCTCAACAAACTCTTTACAAATAACGCAACCATTTTTTTCTAAATCCACATATAACCTTCAAATTTTCAATTCTTTGATTTTTAATATTTTATTTCTACTGTTTGTTATTAATAATGTTTTAATGTAAAATATATTATGCGATCAACAAATAAATGTCGCATTAAAGTACGTCTTTACTATTTAAACTTGGAAATAATGCAATTTTTAAGTTTTTTTATTACTTTTGACACTTATATTGTAAAATATTTATTTATGTCGCCTGTACAACATTATTTTGTATGTATTCGAACTGAATAATTTTTGGTTTATCGTCTGAATAAATAACAATTTTCTCGCTCATGTTATTATTGTAGGAGAAAACGTAGATTTATTAGTAATATTAACGCAACGAGCGTCACAAAATAATACTTTTTTTTTAACCAAACAAAGACAACACAGCACAACAAATTTACGTGTATATCGCTTAATAGTTTCAAATATCCGACATTACAAAAATTAATTGCTTTTGTACATGCGTTTACTGGTTGCATTACAACTTCAAGTTTTTATAAGCAAGATAAAAATAAAATTATTCGCATTTTGTTAGAATTCCATATTTGCAAATATTAGCAGAAACATTTAATAATCCGAATACAAAATTGCCTAAAATTATCAACAGCGGAAATAAAATAATAGTAGAAATGTATGGTACTAAAAATAATACACGATTTCTAAACGAATTACACTTCGAAAAATCGACAATAAAGACCTCCTTCAAATTAGAATCCGCCAACTGAAGGAGCTGCTAAGCAGCATTCTTTAAGAACATATCTCCAAGTCAAACAATGGCTTGGAAATATAATACAAAATTAGCAAAATTTTAGCGATGGAAAATGTCAATTAATGGATTGCAACCAATATATACCAAAGATAAACTCATTCCTGAGAAATTATTAAATAAAATAAATTGCAGATGTGAGATAAGATGCAAAATAAAAACTTGCAGTTGTAAAAAGCATAGATTATATTGTACGCATCTGTGTTCTACTTGCCACGGTGAATCTTGTGCCAACGTAGACCACATTCCTATACAAATACATGAAGACAATATACATAATGAAAATTATAATTATATTGACTTCAATGACATAATTGTTGAGCAAAAATGTAATAATTTAGACAATGAAAACAAAGAAGATGACAATAGTAATAATAATAATAATATAAAAAAAGAGAGTATATAAGTATTAAAAAACAAAAATCACATTAAAAAACTAGCGTTAATTTAATTTTTATAAAACTACGTATTCAAAATACAATAATATGTAATAAATATACAAATAAATTGTTTCTATAATCTAATAATCTGTCACAAAATCAACATATTTTTTTATTTAATTATATAGAAATCTTATTATATTGACCTATCTGTTCCATCACAAAAATATGATTTCCATTATTTTACTTCTCGTTTTTTCAGACATAAATAAAAAACTGTATTAGAAAAACTACATTATTAAAACTATGTATTAGGTGTACAAATAAGTTTCCGCCGTTTGACAAAAGTTGGCGCCACCAGTAAGTTATGATTAAAATTGTCAGATGTAAAACGCCATTACCGTAAGGTTGGACATCTGTCAACAACATAACCTTGCGACAAGTTTTACCTCCGGGAACCGCCAGGTCCGAAGAGGCTTCGCCCAATTAATCGGTAACTATTAGTATTGATTGGTAACGCTTTTCTCAATTTGGCGGGATCGGTACCGTTGCGAATAGTACACGGCAACGCGTAGCGGGGCCCGACGCACGACTTGGCTGGAAAACTCCTTGCGGGGTGTCTCGTCCTTTGTCGGGAAGTCGCGCCAAAAATCCCTCGACGGCCGCTCCGCTTCCGTCTTCGGTACAATTAAATTGAGCACTCACTCGGCGCCTTACCTCTAATTAAACTAATACAAAAATGAGATTACGGTAACGCGAGATTTCAAGGGCAATAAAGTCGCTTCCCCCCAGACTCGGCGAGAAGTAGCCTCAGACCATCCCCTCGGTCGGGCTTACGCCCTTGTGACGACCGCGGCCGAACGCGCCACGTCACAACCTTGAAATATTAGTGAATTTTTATCAGTATAATATATTCTTTTGTGTGCGAAAATGTCGAGTTTTGAGCCAAATAAGCGTCATTTGGGGGAATTTTCGATTTACTTCTTCAATTTGAAGAAATCTGCAGCTGAGGCGCATCGATTGCTTGTAGAAGCATATGGTAAGGCTGCCTTAAGTGAGAGAAGTTGTCGTGAGTGGTTTCAAAAGTTTAAGAACGATGAATTTGACATCGAAGACAAAGAACGTAGCGGAAAGCCAAAAGTGTACGAAGACGCGAAATTGGAAGCATTATTAGATCAAAATTCGTGCCAAACGCAAGAACTTGCACTTGTAGTAGTGAATGTAGTACATTCGGGGTGACTCAACAAGCAATTTCATATCGGTTGAAATCATAAATGTCCAATTTTTGATAAAAAACGGCGGAAACTTATTTGTACACCTAATAGAAGCAAACTTAAAAAAGTATATTTCAAATCCTCTTATTTCTATTATCTTCTTGTAAAAAAAATAACTATCGATTAACGAGAAAATCGTTATTCATTCAAACAATAAACCAAAAATTATTCAGTTCAAATACAGAAAATAATGTAGTACAGGTGATATAAATAAATATTTTCCAATATAAATGTCAAAAGTAATAAAAAACTTAAAAATCGCATTATTTCCAAGTTTAAATAGTAAAGACGTGCTTAATGCGACATTTATTTGTTGATCGCATAATGTATTTGCTACGTTCGACAAAAATTTTTCTCTTCTTTCCGTCTCTCTCTCTCGCGTCGCGCTCTCGCGCGCTCCATCGCAGCGCCCGTCTTGCCGAGCGTTCCCAGCCCCGCAAACTCGCACGGACGGGACACCAATATACACCCTGCGCCCTGCACGTATAATTCGTATTCGTTTTACATTATCGCGCATATGATAAATTTTTGGGGGGGAAAGCTGGAATTGCGCCAAATGTAATTAAGAAATACTTTTAGAAGTAACATTCCTTTTTTTTTATTTATTAATTTTTATTAAAGTCGTCAGGGTGCGGATCAACACTGCTCACGCTCTCTCGCTAATTATTACAAGTTATAATTCATTGCAATCACGCTTTCGCTCTCTCACTATTAATAATAATTTAGAATAATTCAAGTATTATTCAACCACGCGGTCCGCGCGTGACACCCTCGCGCTGCTGAAGTATTGTTTCAGTCGCGAAGTGCGTGTTATCCGAAAGAGATAGCGACAGCCTAAGCATTGCTCCAGCCACGAGGTGCGAGAAAGATGGCAAAAACCAGAGCAATTATAAAAGTATGCGGATCAATTACTCCTCTCGTGATAGAAGAAAGGCGTAAAAAGCATCTAAATGCTGATCCCTCTGGCTATCTCTGGATCAAAAATTATAACAATCGGAATAAAAATTAGAAATTATGAAATTTCGAAAATTAAAAGTTATTTGTCGCGGAAAATTCCGAGAATTCGAACTTTCCTATGCCTGCGTACCCCTAGGACCCCCTAGTTTTGGAGTATATAAAGTGCGAGAGCCGCGGAAATCAGCATTTTGCTCTAGTAGCTCGTACTGCCCATAAGCATTTTCGCTCTAATAGCTGTCGTACTGTCTGACAGTATAGCTATCTCTCGCAATTCACATCTTGCGGTATATTCCGGACGTCGTACCCCGCGTGCGCATTATCATTTGCGGACCTAACTAATCTCATCCTGTAAGTAGTACTTTTGTTCCTAGATACCGATCGCCGTCGTATTAAAATTAGTATTATAACAAGGATTAATTTGATATTTAGTTAGTAATAACGTTATTCAATAAAACATCACTGTTAAGCAAACGCAACTAAAACTTGATTTAGGTCTTTCTTTTTTTTGTAATAGTAAAGTGCTATCATCATTCCTACAATAAAAAGTCAGCAAATCAATAACTTCTCTCGTTGCTCTTTTATTTATTTTTTGTATGCTCTTCGTGACTGTTTTTTTTTTCTTTTTCTTTTTCTTGTTTCCTTGTTCTTTCTTCCGGTGGGCGATGTTAATATTAAGATAGTTGTAAAAGGGCGGAAAAATGGTTATTTCTCTCGGTGCTCCTAACCTTTCCAGAGCAAGAAAGGCGACTTCCCTGACTCATTCTAGAGGCGCACGCTTCCCCTCAGGTGCTAGTCTCTTCTGTGAACTTCGGACCAAGGGCGCCTATTAAGGCGCTTAAGCCAGAGGATTTCCAGTGAGCAACGGGTCGCCTATTAAGGCGCTTTTTCCCACTACATTATTTCCTCCACCGATCGTGTACCACAGGGCAGCCCATCTGAGCGCTCTCAGTTCACATTTACCCTTTTCTCCCTGCGTGGGTTATGTTGCGCCTCACCAAGGCGCTCCGTCTCACGTTTCGCTTTCCTGTCGTCGCTATTTCGCTCTCCCTCTCACTCGCGCTTATTTGTGCATCCTAGGAGCCACCCGCAAAAGAAAAGGGGGACTTCTCTCACTCTCGTCTATCCCTTCCAACTGTTTTGTCAGATGTGAATAATCAAAAGATACGGTAGTGGCTCGCGCCAAGTAAACGCGCAGCGCGAATCCGACTGTGCTCTTTACGCGAGTACGCAACTTACGAGCACTTGAGATTATTGGATCTCAGAAACGGCTAAATCAATCAAGTTCTAATTAGGCTCAATCAAAAGCTTTGGGTCGATTTATATTAGAAAACTATTTTTATTTTTCCTCTACATGTCCTATGAATGAAGATATGGCGACGCAAAGTCCGAAAAGCCAAAATTTCATTTAAGATACGTCGTCGTCATCGTCAACCTTGTAGGTATCTCTGCGGGTAGTGCAGATGCCGAAAATGAGGAACGAAAATCCATCTCGCGCATCAGCTACCATGTGGCGTTCGCATCGTCACTATAGCATCGTATATTATAAGTCACGTGTGTCGCCAGTCGCTCGCTCGCGCCATGTATATTAGCTTACACGAAGTGACATGTATAATGTGAGGTTATGTTAATTTTTTAACACCTCATCTATTTAATCATCGACACCAATATAAAATTAATAATTAATCAGAGAGTGACATAGTACATTAAGATTTTACATTTGTGTCGATAAAATAGATGAGATGTTGTGTGATGTAAAATTGTGTATTGGTTATTGCTGTATTGACAATTACTTGTGTATTGGTTTATTGCTGTAATTGTCAATTAATCATTGACACCAATGTAAAATTTATTAATTAAAGAATAACATAGCTCAGATTTTACACTGGTATCGATGAGGTAGATAAGATGTTGCGTGATGTAAAATGTGTATTATTGCTGTAATTGTCAATGATAATGTTGTAAGGATAAGAACTATCACCATCACCAAGGTATTACTTTTGTCACCAAGATATAATTATATTACTAGTAAAGTAAAGAATAAAAATAGTATTAAAACCATTCATTTGAAATTTTGTTAGATCTAATTAATAGTTATTAATATTGATTGACAATTACAGCAACATTTAACCAATACACAATCTTTCTACATCATACAACATCTCATCTCTTATCGACACTAACGTAAAATCAGAGAGCTATTTTATTTTAATTTTACATTGGTGTTGATGATTAATGTTAAAAATCATTAAATAAATGATTTAACCTTCACTACATATATCACTTGACACGAACCGATCCGTGGCCCGAGCAACCTAGAGTCTATCTTCTACATCATACAGCGTCTCATCTATCTCATCGACACTAATGTAAAATTTGCAAGCTATTTTACTTTTTGATTTTAATTTTACATCAAGTATATATTCTTAATTTAATATAAATGTAAATTTTTATAAATATTTAAAATATTGAGAAATTTCGAAGCGAGTTGTTTAATTCATTGATTGATTTTTTGTTTTATGTGTAAATGTTCTTTTTACACAATAAAGTTGTATTTGTGCATAATGCAATTATTAATCAATGATTAAAATATTCGCTTTAATTAATCTATGTTACATCATAGGTTAAATTTGATGAAAAATATTTTATCTTGGATTCATTTGATACATAAATAAATGTAATATGTATATATGTATTTAGGTTAAATCAAAAATGTAATTTTTTGCTTTTTGAAAGAAGCTTACACATATATATATTACCTATGTTGAATTAGTTTAAATTTCATAAGAAGTATTATCTTGAATTCATTTAATACATAAATAAATGTGATTTTTTCCATCCAAAGGTATATATTATTTAAATTGAATTTGATCAAAAGTTTTATTTTGGATTTATGATTTTTTCCTTAAAATAAAATATCACTTAGTCTATGTTACATCAAATATCATTTTAGTGACCAAACATAATTATCCTTTTTAAAAAAGGTAAAATTTTAGGCTCCAAGTGTGTGGGCTTCTTTAAGGAAAGACACAAATTCAAAATAATTGTTTTGATCAAATTCAACTTAAACCTGGTTTCAAAACATGCTCTTAAATAAAATTTTATTTAAAAATTTATAGTATTATATCCGTTATATAAACTTTAGCTTCTGAGTGAAATTTTTCTCAAAGAGAAAGTTTTAGTAAAGTGTAACCTTAAGTGGTCTAGAAACCTAAGCAGTTTATAAAAAAAAAATACAAAATGCGTGATATCCAAACAAAATTACCTTTTTAAAAAAGGTAAAAAAAGCGCCAAGTGTGTGGTTTTCCTTTAACAAAAAATTTACCAAATTCAAGATAAAACTTTTGATCAAATTCAACCTAAGTGATATATGGAATAGAAAGAATAATTTATTTATGTATCAAATAAGATATTTTTCATTAAATTCAATCTAAGTAATACATGCATCAAATTCAATCTAAGTGGTCTATAAACACTACAAAATGCGTGATATTCCAACAAAATCATCTTTTTAAAAAGGTAAAAAAAGGCGCCAAGTGTTTGAGTTTTACTTTAAGCAAAAAAATTATTGGATGGTTCAACCTAAGTGATGTAAGAAAAAAATAAATTCAAGATAAAATTCTTAATCAAATTCAACCTAAATGGTATATACTTTTAGATGGTTCAACCTAAGTATTATATACTAAGTGTGTCAAATTCAACCTAAGTAATATATACTAACAAGGGAACCTCGCGAACCCGAAAATTCTAATTTTAATGAAACTTGGCATAAATGTAGAAGGGGTAAATACATGAATTTAGAAATTATAAGTTGGTGCTTATAAACGGTTTAAAGGGTTGAAACCATCCTTCAAAAATTTAGAGGTTTTGCCTTTTCTCGATATATCTCGTAAACTAAACAAAATAAAAAAAAATGTTTCATACAAAAGTTTTACAGTATAAGTACCTCTATTTAACTATGTTATTTATTTAAAAAAAAAAATTTTTTTTTTAAACAATTTTTTTTTCTTTGTAAAAAAAATTTTTTTAGAAAAAATAAATAAAATAGTTAAATAGAGGTATTTATGCCGTAAAACTTTTGTATGAAACATTTTTTTTTATTTTGTTTAGTTCACGAGATATATCGAGAAAATGTCAACTTTGAAGCGTGCTTTCATCCCTTCAAGTCGGTTTTGAATCAAAATAAAACATTTCTAAATTAATGTACTTACCCTCTCTACATTTATGCCAAGTTTCATTAAAATCAGAAAATTTTCTGTTTGGGCTTATAAACGGTTTGAAGGAATGAAACTATTCTTCAAAGGTTGAGATATTTTTACCTTTTCTCGATATATCTCGTAAACTAAACAAAATATAAAAAAATGTTTTATACAAAAGTTTTACATCATAAATACTTTCATTTAACTATGCTGTTCATTTTTAGAGAAAAAATTTTTTTTAATTAAAATAAATTTTTAATAAAATTGACTTTTACGTATATAGCATTTATAAAGTAATTATACTATCTTATGAACTGTGTGAAAGCAACGTGACTACTCTAATATTGCGCACCTGTTAGATGAAAACTAATACATACAGGGATGCAGATATAAATGTATAGTATTATAACATAGATAATATATAACATACGTAATATACACATAGATGGTATAAATAAAACATAGTATAAGATAGTATAATTACTTTATAAATGCTATATACATAAAAGTCAATTTTATTAAAAATTTATTTTAATTAAAAAAAAATTTTTTTTCAAAAAATAAATAGCGTAGTTAAATAAAAGTATTTACGCTGTAAAACTTTTGTATAAAACATTTTTTTTTATTTTGTTTAGTTTACGAGATATATCGAAAAAAGGTAAAAATATTTCAACCTTTGAAGGATAATTTTACTCCTTCAAACCGTTTATAAGCCCAAACGGAAAATTTTCTGATTTTAATGAAACTTGGCATAAATGTAGAGGGGTAAATACATTAATTTAGAAATGTTTTATTTTGGTTCAAAACCGGCTTGAAGAGGTGAAAGCACGCTTCAAAGTTGAGACATTTTTGCGTTTTCTCGATATATCTCGTAAACTAAACAAAATATAAAAAAATGTTTCGTACAAAAGTTTTACGACATGAATACTTCTATTTAACTATTCTATTTATTTTTTCCAAAAAATTTTTTTGCAAAGAAAAAAAATTTGTTTTTGAAAAAAAATTTTTTTTGAAAAATAAATAACATAGTTAACTAGAGGTACTTATACTGTAAAACTTTTGTATAAAACATTTTTTTATATTTCGTTTAGTTTACGAGATATATCGAGAAAAGGCAAAAACTCTAAATTTTTAAAGGATGGTTTCAACCCTTTAAACCGTTTATAAGCACCAACTTATAATTTCTAAATTCATGTATTTACACCCTCTACACTTATGCCAAGTTTCATTAAAATCAGAATATTCGGGTTCGCAAGGTTCCCTTGTAAGTAATATATACTAAGGGCGGGTTTATCAATGCTCAGCTAAGTTAAATTTGACTAATAGTTAAATACTAACTGTAAGCTATGTGTTTATCAAAGCGGAATAACTAACAGTTACGCATAAACTGTTGGTTAAAGTGTTTGTAACAAACACTTTAACCAACAGTTTATGCGTAACTGTTAGTTATTCCGCTTTGATAAACACATAGCTTACAGTTAGTATTTAACTATTAGTCAAATTTAACTTAGCTGAGCATTGATAAACCCGCCCTAAGTGTGTCAAATTTAACCTAAGTAATATATATTCCTGAAATTTTTAAAGTTTATACTCCCACACACAAATTAACTTCTCTACAAGAATAGTGATATCTAAATATTTTGCGCCAATTATATAAACAAATATTTTTATAAAAACTAAAAATTGTTACTAATCTTTAGCTAGTTATTATAATACAAAACAATTATTTAGATTTAATACTATAAAATAAGACTATTAATTTGATTGTTTTAAGTTTAGTTGTTTTAAGTTTGTCTTTAGATAGACAATTACGTTAATTACAAAATATTTTAACGATAAACTTAAAAAGATTCTTAAATATAAGATTAACCTATAAATATTAGCCTTTTGTATTAAATTATTGGCTGTTGTGCGCCGATACAAGGCTGTGCGCCTGCAAAAAACAATTGTCAGGTAGCATATTGGCAAGAAATAAAGGATATAATATTGAGCTAGCAAATAAGTTTTAATACAAATGAATTATAAATATCACAAATAAATACTTTAATACAAATAAATATTTTACTACAAAAACTTGGCGCTGCTAAACCGAATAATTTGCCAGCTCTTTCTTTTTCCTTTGTATGTGCATCTGTGTGTGTGTGTGTGTGTGTGTGTGTGTGTGTGTGTGTGCGTGTGCGTGTGCGTGTGCGTGTGCGTGTGCGTGTGCGTGTGCGTGTGCGTGTGCGTGTGCGTGTGCGTGTGCGTGTGCGTGTGCGTGTGCGTGTGTGTGTGTGTGTGTGTGTGTGTCCAATAATGCGGTATTCAATCGTGCGGTGTTCAATCGTGCCGTGTCCAATCGTGCGTGTCCAATCGAGCCGTGTCCAATCATTACGTGTCCAAACGTGTCCTTTCTATTGCGTTAAATTTTGGGCGTGGCTATTTTTTGTATGAGGCTTGACATTTCAGGGGATATATGGGCGCCATATTAAATTTTTTAACAACACCATATTGCATTCAAAAGTACATGAAAATACAATTAATTTGAGCCAAATTCGTTTCTTTCTATTGCATTAAATTTTGGGCACATCTCTGTTCCAGTTGACATGGAATTAAACTGATTAATCTTTGTGGAAATGCCACCTCAAATATATTTTTTAAATATAACTGTGCCTGCAGAGATAAAATAATCTCTATTCTAATATTATTCATCACAGCGTTGCAATTCTTACAATACCGTACACATATGTACATATGTTACTTTTGTTGTATATGCATTTATGCTTCATATCGTGCAATACATTGAGTATTATGCAATTAAGATTAATCCGTTTTTATGTTCTAGTATAAAAATATACGCAGAAGAGGCATTTATTAAATCTGACGCGACTAAAGAAATAACGCAACACTATTCCTAGCGCGGCACCTATAACACGAAATTATCATTTCGTTTTACCAATAATTGGGAATGGTGGAACCCATATATTATTATATATGAATGGATATAAATTAATTTTTGTTCTTACAAAATTTTCACAATTTTGCAAAAAAGGGATAGGGGTAAAATAAAAAATTTAATTTTTTTGAAAAATATAAGTATACCATTATAAAAAGTATAAAATGCCATAAAATTTTCGTATAGAACATTTTTTCATAACTCTTATATTTTCAAAAATATTCGTTAAAAACGAAAAAAATGCGTTATTTCCGAAGAATGGTTTCAACCCCTAAACGTCAAGATACGCAGCTAAAAAAATGGGTCTAATATTTTTTTGTTCTACGACATATCCAAAGCTCATTAAAATCGACACTTCCGACAGTTCCCTTGTGAGATCCATCGATTTTTTCTCGAAGGACTTGTAGGATAAAAAGAAAATAAATCTTTGGTCGTTCTGGGCCGAAACAGGTTAATATTAAAACTTTGTTATAAATATAAAATTATAAATCACTCATTTTCGGGCTTCTGTCCGAGACAATTCAACTATCTTCTTCTTTTTTTTTTATCTCCCATCTGACGTTATATTCATTGTAGACTGAGCCCGAATCATTATATTGACTTTCCAAAAATTGGACTTTTTTGATATAAAAAAGAAGTAACGAACGGGTCATTTTCAAATCACAAGTTACGTGTACAATATTATATAAATAAAGATTTAAAATTCCCTCTCTTTATAATTGTGATTAAAGCCTTCGACACACGATACGATTTTTCATGCTAGATCGCATACAAGGCGTTTTACTACGTATCCTCATTTACGGGTTACGATTGGTGACATAATCATCCGAGCCAATCAGGACACGTATTAAGATGCCTCGTATGCGATCTAGCATGAAAAATCGTATCATGTGCCGAAGACTTAACCCGAATACATAATTTGATTTCTTCTCTCAAGTATTGGAATGTTTTACAAGAGTAACGACTATTTCAAGTTCAAACAACCAGTAACTTCCACAATATGTCGATTCAGAAATCATGATATCTCATCTTTACATAATTTTTTATAATTAGCTACTACATTCATTAACATGTATTTATTATAAGCGACCAAATTAATATTGATAATGATCTGATAACTGACCAAAATTTTGTACTGTTCTTCCGCCTCTATTTTTTTAGTATTTGATTGTTAATCATTGTGAGCCTTTTAATCTTAATTTCTTTTAAAGTCACAAATTAAATTATGTTTTAATTTAAAAAACTTTAAATTAATTACAGAAATGGTTACGCTTAAGCATTTTCAAAAATAGCTTCATGTGACTATACAACAAAAATTCGCAGATAGGTTGCAACATTGCATATTACAGTGCAATGTTAGAATAGATATTTATGCAGTGCGGTAAATCGGCTAATTGCCCGTAAGTACAGAATATGGCCCACTTCGGCTCAGGCCACACTGGCCGGCATGCCGATCTGCACATGTCGCATACAATATTTTTTGTTACCTGTGCGTCGAAATATTGGTTCTTTTGTGTGAAGTAATAGAAGAACCATTTTTCATGCACTGGTAGCAAAAAGATTTTTTCGTAATATTATATCAACAATGTTGCAACGTTTCAAAAAATTACAAAATAATGTTGTATGCTTCATTGCAGCCGCGAGTAGTATCATCATTAACAAATAGACGCAGTGAAATTTTACTTCTAATTAATTTTAAAAAATTACTTGTATTTAAAAAAACACAAGATAAAGTAAAAGATACAGCATCATAAGATTTTTCACCTACAATTTAACCCTTTGCATATACGTTTATTTTTTCAACCTTTCCATACAAACTTTCCACCACACTAAGTGGTTGCCATCCATGGCAATTTTCAAACAGCTGTATCTTTAAAAAAAAATGCTAAAATTGTAAAAAAATTTATGAATTAACTTTAATGTTAGAACGTATTTATATACTTTCAGTATACAATTTTAAGAAATTGTATATTAAAAAAAATATATTTCAAAAATTAAAAGAAATTTTTCTAATTTTTGCAGTTTTTGAGTTTTTTTCCATTTATTACGGTATTTAAAAGGTACAGAGCGCTGAATTTTTATTTATAGATGATAATCACCAAGTATGTATGCGAAGAGTTAATAATATAATTCTCTAAAGAAACAGTACAATTGAACAGTAAAATTTTTTCTTTTATGTAAAAATTAATTCAGGAACATAATATTCCTAGAAATTATGTGTCACGTGTTAATATAATTGTGTGCATTGAAATATTATTAAAAACATCAAAAATCGTAATATTATTGTAATATTATTGCATTACAATATTTCTAAAAGCAGATGTTTTACAATTGATGCAATACCGTAGCAACATTTTGCAGTATTATAATCTTACAACAAAATACTTTTGTGATGTTTCTGTGTTATATAGGAATTGTAATATATTCATACTAAAATGCAATATAAAATTCTTGTATAAATTTGTTTATAGGCTCTTGTATGTTGATAAATCAGAAAATGTCCTCAAACATATGTTCAAAAACATTTATATTATCCTCTTTTTGAAAAGTGTAAGATTTTATTGTTGACAGTTTTCCGTGATGTTAATTGGTCTCTTGCTGCGCTTACATTGTGTTACTATTATTATAATTGAATTTTGACAGCTATCAAATTTGTATAAATCTGTACAATTGTCGTTGCAATTTACTTTTAAAAAGTAAAAAATAAAAAGTTAACTAGCACGCGCGAAGCACGCGTCTGTGTTATCTTCTATATCATATATAGAAAGATATATTAATTATATTTTCTATTATGTAGTTTGTTTTATGTTCCCTTTATACTTAACATTATTTTAAACTAAAAATACTTTAAAAACGAAAACTTTATGACAGACCAACCTTAGTCTCTTTACATGGACCATTTTCTTAGTTGTTTAGAATGACAGAAGTAAATGTGGAAGATTTTACAAATATATATATATTTTTTTTTCTAAATAAATTTTTCTACCTTTGGGAAAGAAACTGAAAAAATTCTTGGAAAGAACGTTTTTTTCCGAGTCTTTAAAACTATAACTAATATATAAAATCTGATCAGTTTTTCACAATCTACTTAAAATAATACTAACATTATTAACTTATTGTTATAATAATGTTATGTTTACAATTATCAATAATCATATATCATATCTATATTTTAACGGTTTCTAAAGCATTGCATTGTAATTGCAATGTTACTACAATATAGCTGTGAGATCTTATGATGTACCATAAGAAGTTACTTATGTTTATTACAGCAATATGAATAATTAATTTAAATTACACAACCGTTTTCTCTTTTGTAAACATTTGGATATATCTTTGATTTATGCCATCTTTCTTTACAGATGCATTTTGTATATAAATCTTAATGTCACAATTAATATAACTTATAACGTTAGATTATATAATGCTAGAATAAGATAATCTAAGGATAAGATATTTCTCAAATAGTTTCTTTTATTAGTTAAAATTATTAGAGAGACTAAATTGTATATTCATGAATAATACGAGCTAAACAGCTTTACTATGATTTATTTTCATAATAATTGCTTTCCATTTGCACTAAAATTTAAATAATTCTTACTTGACATCAAAACTCAGTTGAAAGCATATTCTTTGAGTAATTTTAAAATCAATTGAGTTTCTGCTTACAATCTGTTAAAGACCATGTACTTTAAATGAGTTTTGTTAGCTTATTAAAAGTGAGGTTATGTATTGCATGAATTTTGCCATCAAAATAAGCAGATAAGTACAAATATTGAAGGTTGGTTGACATACATCAAAATAGTTGTTCTGCATTATCGTAATTTTAAGAACATCAAGAAAATCCTAAAACGAAAAAGAGGAGATACATCTGAGGATTAACGATCAATTGATGGCATAACACATTGGAAACAGTAAAAGTAGTTATCTTTAGTATATCTTTAGTTATTATCTTTAGTAATTAAAAATAAATTCACAATAATTATGATAATTTATAATGCAACATAATTTGTAGTTAGGTTAGGTTTACTGAGAATATTCTTATTTGTGCATTTCTTTAAATCATTAAATGACATCAATATTCAAACATAAAATATCTACATTATTAAATAATTCAGTATCATTTTACTATAAATAAAAAACAACTAATATAGGGTTAGCCAAACTATAATTAAAAATTAATATATACCATAAACTTATAGTTAAATAAATTAAAGATTATGCATATACAGATACATAATCTTTAGTTTATTTAATCACAAGCTAGCGAAAAAACGTGTATTAATTAATTTTTACGTTAATGGTTAACTTAATCTTTTGATTACATATATATATATATATATATATATATATATATATATATATATACACAAAAAGAGAGAAAGAAAAAGGCCAATACGTTAGTTAACCTAGAAATACCAACTCTCCACTGTTGTTTTTTCTCCTCCTGACGCCGTTGCTCTTCCAACTCCTCTGGATTTGTAAAATGTCGGTTCCTGCCTTTGTGATTCACAAATTTTCCTGTATAATAAACAAAACAATTAATAACAGAGAATGTCGTCGAGGAAATGTTGGACATAACATAAATGTCGAAAGATAGTAATTAAAAACTGAGCACTTATGTGAAAAAGTAAAACTCACCTCGTGGCATTTTAATTCGAAATTGTAGCGCAAATTGTAGTGATAATCAAATATTATCAGAGAAATAAACACTAAAAACTGTCGCAAACACATGAACCGTCTTACTATAAGTACGTTCGGGGAGACACTATTAACGCTATCTGGGGCTCGATTCTTGAATTCATTTGCAAGAGAAACGTATTCGCAAATTCTGTTCTTACAGAAAAGTTAAAAATTTATTGGCTATCGTATGGCTTTTAACCAATAAACTTGCAACTTTTCTGTTAGAGCGGGTATTTGCGCATACGTTTTCTTGCGAATGAATTCAATGGTTTGTTCGCGTCGCCATGCCCCGACATGATCCTACTCACTCCAACGCATTCTAATAGGTTGGCGTCATCGGAATCAACGTATTGGAGTGCGTTGGGGTGAATAGGAGCATGTTGGGGCATGTGACGCGAACAGACCTCAAGGTCGATTCTTGAAGTCATTCGCAAGAGAAACGTATACGCAAATACTCGCTCTAACAGAAAGTTGTAAGTTTATTGGTTAATAGCCATACGATAGCCAATAAATTTCCAACTTTTCTGTAAGATCAGAATTTGCGAATACGTTTCTCTTGCGAATGAATTCAAGAATAGAGCCCCAGGCCTTAGATAAACGACGGGAGGGGAAGGAAGGTTATCGCATAAGCGCCATTTTTGGAGTCATAAGGTGTATGTGTAGTGTTTGTTATACGAGGGGTGCGTTCGGGGAGACGCTATTAGCGCTATCAGCATCAGTTTATCCTTGTTCTACTTTTAATGAGTAATGAAGATGGACTAATGCTGGTGCGCTAATAGCGTCTCCCCGAACGCACCCAAGAAGAGTGAGTGAGTAGGTAGTAAGGGGAAGGTGAAATTGATACATCGTATTGGTCCCGGCCATTTTGTGGCCAAAACATAGACTAACGTAGACGGAGCATTAGGCTAGATCATAGACTAACGTAGACGGAGCATTACCTATCACTTACGGCGAGAGGGGGCTGATATTCGGGGTGAATAAAGACCTATATGGTTTGTTCGCGTCGCCATGCTCCGACATGCTCCTACTCACTCCAACGCATTCTAATAGGTTGGCGTCATCGGAATCAACGTATTGGAGTGCGTTGGGGTGAATAGGAGCATGTTGGGGCATGTGACGCGAACAGACCTATAATCAAAGATTCGCCAATGGCAAACACAATTTTGATTGGTCACTTGAGTCACATGGTTTATCCGCCATTGCGTACCCACGCTGGGCGAGGAAGAGGGGAGAGTGCTCTGTGTTGAGCAGTATAGGTTAAAGAAATATGTGTCAGAAATTATAAAGTAATTCAATCTCTGCACTCTCGAGGGTCACTATATTTTGACGATACACTCAGGAAGAACAAGAAAAATTAAATTTGCATCTGTTCCCAGCAAACACAAAGTTACATGTAACGTGCCTGTTAGTTATAATTTCTCACTCAACAATGTAATTGTAATATAACACGTGTTATATTACAATTACATTGTTGAGTGGGAAATTATAACTAACAGGCACGTTACATGTAACTTTGTGTTTGCTGGGGTTATATGGCTGCGTACAACTTGGAGCAAACTCGCATTGTTTACTATCTCCACTACTCCAGACCCCAGCCCCAGACCCAGACCCCGGCCCCAGCCCCCATTCAGTTACCGTATGGGTACAAGATGGTGGATAGCAGTCATGGTGGGGCGCCATTGGCGCATCTTTGATTATAGGTCTTTAGGGGTGAAGAAGTAGCCTAGGAACTTCGGTTGAATTCGGGTACGCTCGATAATATTTGACTAATAATTCGACATATGACTGCAAGAGGGAGAGAGAGGGAGAGCAAGAAAGAGAGAGAAAGAGAGCGCGAGCGAGAGAGAATATGACTGCAGAGGGAGAAAAAGAGCGAGAGAGAGAGAAAGCGCGAGCGAGTGAGCGACGGACGATATAATGCTGTACATAATCGAATTGCGACGGAACTGACCGAAGTTCCTAGCCTCTCCCCTTACTGCAAAAATCAGCTACCCCTCTTCGAAAGGCTCCGTCTATGTTAGTCTATGGTATTTAGTGTATCCATATATAAAGCAAAGTGTTTATATTGAAGATTAATTATACTATTAAAATTGTAATATAATTGTAAATAAAATAAATGTGATTGAAAATGCTGTGGAATAAAAGAAGGATATATTTGTAAATGTAATCTTGTTAATGTACGCTCCGTCTGAACAGACTCACGACGAATCGCGACCGCGCGATGGCGCTGTAAGACTACCCGTGGCAATCTTGAGTTGTGCAATCTATTATATCCTTGCCCCCCCCCCCTTCCCTCTCGTCTTTTCTTTTGCTTCTTCCGGTCTCGCGTTGCTCGCCCTGAGTGTCCTCCCTGACTCGCGTGTATTCAATAAAGATCTGCTTGTTCTCGACATTCTCGCCGTTATATTTTTTATCCCGCTGGCCGTCCTCAAAGGCTCTGCAGCCTCTGATTCCAACAGGTTATGGGCCCAGCCCGACTTGTCGTCAAGAAAAGCAAACGGTAACCTCGACATATTTCCGCCTCGCATGCGACGCCATTGTCAGTCGAAGAAACGGTCGTCGAAAGTTCTGGTATACGTACGTTGAAAAGCAACATGGCGCAAGTGACGAGAATCGAATCCTTGAACAAGGAAAATTACGACACTTGGAAGATGTTCATGGAAGCATTGCTCGTGAAAAGCGATTTGTGGCAGTACGTCAACGGAACGGCCGTGAAACCCGAGACAGGCGATAGTGCGGCATCAGCAAGCGCGGCGCGAGCGTGGGAGCAGAACGACGCGAAGGCGCGTTCGGAAATCGTGTTGTCGATCAGCTCGAGTGAGTTGAAGCAGATCAAAGGGTGCAGCACATCCCGTGAAGTGTGGCTGAAACTTAAAGATACGTATCAGTCAAAGGGACCGGCGAGAAAAGCAGCCCTCTTGAGACAACTAACCACGCTCAAAATGCAAGGTAACAGCGACGTGCGCACACACCTTAATCTATTTTTCGATACCGTAGATAAAATCAACGAGATAGGAGTCGACATCGATGCAGACTTGCTCTCGACCATGCTGTTGATTAGTCTGTCGAGCGAATTCGACAATTTTCGATGCGCGATCGAAACACGAGACATGTTACCGACCTTGGATATACTTCGAGTGAAAATCACTGAAGAAGCGGACGCGAGAAGGGGCATCGCGAGTGGACACGTACCGAACGCCTTGTACGCGAAGAAACCTTTCCGAAAGCCACAAAGGAAACCCAAGGACGCGACCGAAGGTTCGAATAGCGGTGCATTTAAATTCAAGTGTCACAAGTGCAAGATCGTGGGACACAAAGCCGCCGACTGCAAAGGCCAGAAGAAAGATCCGCAGATCGCACAGAATACATCGGCGGACGCAACGATGCTCACGTCGGAGGCTTACTTCGCCGGAATGGCCGAAACCAGTAAGTGGTGTTTGGATAGCGGAGCGACTTCGCACTTCTGTAACGAAGCACACAAGTTTGATGCGAGCATGGGCGTCAAGGAAGATAGACTGCATCTTGCAAGCAAGGATTCAATCCAGATTAAAGGAAAAGGCGCGGTTCGCATGAACGTCAACATCCACGGAGAACCAAAATTGATTCAACTTGAGAATACGCAGTTAGTTCCGGACCTGCGTACAAACCTCCTGTCGGTCTCCAAGATCACCGAACACGGTTTCAAGGTAGTGTTCGACGACTGCGAAGGGCTCGTGCTAGACAAAGAAGGCAAAGTGAAGTTAATTGCCAACAAGGTAAACGGGCTGTATGTCGTTGAGGAAGCAGTCGACAAAGTTGCTATCGCCGAGGAAGGGAACTCTAGTGAATCGACCTCACCGAAAACGGACTGGCATCGAAGGTTCGGCCATTTGAACCCCAGGGATCTCCAAGAAGCCATTCGTCGAGGCCGAGTCAACGGCGCGCAATTGGAAGATCCTTTGAGCAGCGAGTGTGACATCTGCTTGAAAGGCAAGACGGCAAGAAGCCCGTTTCCTGTGAAATCCGACAGATCAACGGGGATGCTGGACCTGGTGCACACCGACCTCTGCGGCCCGATGAGGGTCGCCTCCATTGGCGGAGCTAAGTATATTTTACAATTCGTCGACGACTATTCTAAATGGGGGCACGTCTATTTTTTGAAATATAAATCCGATGTTTTTCAGGCGCTTCAGAACTTTGTCGCAATGATTGAGAACCAAACCGGCAAACGAGTGAAATGCATTCAATCCGACAATGGAAAAGAATTCGTCAATACGGCCATCGATGAATTCTTGAAGGAGCGCGGAATAATAAGAAAGCTGACTGTCCCGTACAGCCCCCAGCAGAATGGCGTAGCCGAGAGACGAAATCGAACTCTGATGGAGATGACCAGGTGTCTCCTTCTACAGTCCGGCCTACCCGCACGTTTTTGGGCCGAAGCCGCCAACACGGCGAATCATATCCGTAACCGCTGCCCATCGAAATCATTGGATGGTAGAACGCCGTTCGAGATGTTGTCGGGCAGGATTCCTGACGTCGGCTACTTCAGGGAGTTCGGGCAACGCGTATTTATCCGCAACAACGGGCCGAATGTTGGAAAGTTCGACTCACGCGGTCTTAACGGAATCCTCATCGGATACTCAACCACCTCTAAAGGCTACAGAATATGGATCCCGGACGAAGAGAAAGTCGTCGTGTCAAGGGACGTGAAGTTTCTACACACCAAACCTAGAAAGGGAATTGATGAGGATTTCCGCCCGGAAGTTACGAGTCACGACTCAGACGACGTAACCCTAAGTCACGATCACGACCCACATGTTGTGGAGGTGGTACTTCCGAACATCACAGTGCATCCTTCAGTCGAAACTGTCGAAGAACCACTAGTTGAAGCGCCCGAGGAAGACGTAGAATCAGTTGATAGCTCTGAGGAGGAGTCTCAGGAAGACCAGAACGAACCGCTTCCGGATGAGGGCACAAATCGTCGTAGAGCTCCAGGAAGACCAAGAAAAATCAGAACCGGCGAAAGGGGGAGACCTCGGAAAGAGTACCATCTTCGCCCTGAAGAATCTGAGTCGTCGGAGGAGCAGGTAGCAAGCTTGTCCGAAATTCCGATGAAAGAGGCTATGTCCAGTTCCGAAGCCAATGAATGGCGAGCAGCAATGGTTGACGAACTGAAATCGATCATCGCTAACAACACTTGGAAGTTGGTTGATCGCGTCAACGGCCAAACCGTCATCGGGAGCCGAATGGTGCTTAGGAACAAAGTCAACCCCGACGGGACCCTTCAGCGGCGAAAGGCGAGGCTAGTGGCTCAGGGATTCTCTCAGAGACCCGGCGTGCATTTCAACGAGACGTTCGCCCCAGTGGCGCGTATGAGCTCTATCCGCTTGATGATTAGCCTGGCCGCCCGCTACAAAATGAAAGTTCATCAGTTGGATGTTACTACGGCGTATCTTAACGGACACCTAGAGGAAGACATTCTAATGGAACCGCCCAAGGAATTGGCCGAACTTTCGAGGATTA
This sequence comes from Monomorium pharaonis, assembly GCF_013373865.1. Taxonomy (NCBI): domain Eukaryota; kingdom Metazoa; phylum Arthropoda; class Insecta; order Hymenoptera; family Formicidae; genus Monomorium; species Monomorium pharaonis. The sequence continues at coordinate 17,309,698 of NC_050471.1, forward strand.
TCTCGGAATCGGAGAAGGATGAAGTTATCCAACGAAAGGCAAAGGAAATGCTTCAAGAGCTCAGTTCCGGGAACAAAGTCTGTAAACTGACAAAAGCACTCTACGGACTCCGACAGGCCGGACGAAGCTGGCACACCCGACTCGACATGGTCCTGAAGGGATGTGGAGCCGTCGCCACGAATGCCGATCCTTGTCTATACCGCATCGGAAAGGGAGAGAACGTCACGCTGATAGCGGTGTACGTCGATGACATCATCATCGCATCACGGAACGAAGAAGAAATCAAACGCATTGCCAAGTCTCTCTCGGAACATTTCGACGTAAAAAAGCCGGGAGAAATTCGTCAGTGCCTCGGTATCGAATTTCTTCGAGAAGGAGATACCATCACCTTGAATCAGAGCGGCTACATCAGCGAAATACTCAAACGCTTTGGAATGGACAACTGTAACCCGGTATCCACTCCCTTCGATCCGAGCATGAAGCTGGAAAAGGGGACCGAAATATCCCCCGAAGACAAACGTGAAATACCCTACCGGGAACTCGTGGGTTGTCTCACATACCTAGCCTCGACTACCAGACCCGACTTAGCCTTCGCGGCCAGTTCCCTTGGACAGTTCAACAACTGCTTCGACGAATCCCATTCGAAAGCCGCAAAAAGGGTCCTGAGGTATTTGAAGGGGACCATCGACGTTGGCCTCACGTATCGCCCCAACACTGCACCAGTGATCGGCTACACGGATTCTAACTGGGGAAACTGCCCCGTGGATCGACGTTCACACTCTGGGTTCGTGTTTCTATTGAGCGGATCCGCCATTAGCTGGGACTCGAAGAAGCAGAAGACCGTGGCCCTGTCCACGTGCGAGGCCGAGTACATGGCACTCACCGAAGGTGCGAAGGAGGCCACATTCCTGCAACGTTTCCTAAAGGAGCTCGGGTTCGACGACCTGAGCAACATCACTATGTATGGGGACAACCTGGGCGCTATCAAACTAGCCGGAAACCCCGTATTCCATCAACGCAGCAAGCATATCGACGTGAAGTATCACTACGTTCGAGACGCTCTTCGCGACGGAGTTTTGAAGATAAAGCATGTTCCAACCACCGAAATGGTCGCGGACTTCATGACCAAGGGTCTACCGAGGAAAAAGCACGCTAGCTGCCTCTGGAGAACCGGGATGCGTCAGTTGACCCGCGGAAACCATCTCGGTGCACGATTCGAGGGGGAGTGTTAATGTACGCTCCGTCTGAACAGACTCACGACGAATCGCGACCGCGCGATGGCGCTGTAAGACTACCCGTGGCAATCTTGAGTTGTGCAATCTATTATATCCTTGCCCCCCCCCCTTCCCTCTCGTCTTTTCTTTTGCTTCTTCCGGTCTCGCGTTGCTCGCCCTGAGTGTCCTCCCTGACTCGCGTGTATTCAATAAAGATCTGCTTGTTCTCGACATTCTCGCCGTTATATTTTTTATCCCGCTGGCCGTCCTCAAAGGCTCTGCAGCCTCTGATTCCAACAAATCTCAAAAATGCTAAGGTTTTTCAACATTTTTAAGGTTACATTTACAAATGTATCCTCTTCCTTTATTCCACAGCATTTTTAATCACAGTTATTTTATTTACAATTATATATCTATATGTACAAATATATATATATATATATATTTGTACATATAGATATATAATTGTAAATAAAATAAATGTGATTGAAAATGCTGTGGAATAAAAGAAGGATATATCCCACATAGCACACTTTATCCTGAGGATATCCCAAATTATCCCAGACAGACGAAGGCGATCCCACGGATATCTCAATGAGTAGCTTCCGGGATATCCTACAAAAATATCTTAAAATATCGTAAAATTTCTTAAGATATCATATGATATCTTATTAATATATTTTGATATCTCAAAAAAATATCTTAAAATATTAAAAGATATTGTAAGATATTCATTAATATCTTACGATATCCTATTACATCCAAATAATATCCCATCATATCTTTTTTATTTCTACAATTAATGGAGCATAAATCAAGTGTAAAGAGAAAGTTAATTATAATGTAACAAAAGAGTGACAGAAGCGTAAATTAAATCTTTAAGAAACGTAGATTAAAACGTCAGAACATAAAGAAAATACACTTATAGAAACAATGTGGCATATTAATAATATGCTACATATACTAAAAAATTATAAAAAATGACATTAAAAAAATTTTTTTATTTTATACAAACAGCAAAAACAGATTTTTTAATAAGTTAGTGTTAGTCTACATACTATTTTGCGCGCATATATAAAAATAGTAAAAAAAGTAAAAAAATGGTAAAACTTCATATTTATTTATAAAAATATAAGTTAACTATACATGTTTTATCCTTCTGACATCTATTGTAATGATCTATAACAAATATGAATCCATAAACAAGAAGTGTTTATGGATCACCACGAAGCGTTAGAATGCGTACGGTCTTCAAAGTCAAGCGACATCGGCGAGGGTTGACACTAGGGGTGCGTTCCGTTTCACGCATGAAGCGTATGGAAAACTTGAAGATCGTTCCGTTTCACTCCATGCGCAATTCATGCGCGCATGGGAATGGTCTCCCGCGCCCCACCACACAGCGCATGAGAACGCATGAACTGCCTCAGCTCTCGAGGTGAGGCAGCTCATGCGATGTCTATGCGCGACAGCCATTTTGGTTTTGCGCATAGAGAAACGGAACGGACTCATGCGCTCATGCGATGCGTTGTCGTCTCATGCGGTCTATGCGTGAAACGGAACGCACCCTTGGATGGGTGACCGTTTTTTCAGGTATAGAGATATTAAACTATTAAACATGCTTTAACAGGTACGACGGCTTGGCTGAAACATGTTATATTATAGTCTTCTTTCTCTTACAAAATTGCCGTAAAAATAATTAGAATTTTTTATTTTTTGTTCAAGTTTTTTTCAATTCTTAGAAACTCTCAAAAATACTTAAAAATATTCAAAAATTTTTTTAATTAATCAAAATTTTTTATTTTTAAAATTTTTCCGAGAAACGTTTCAATTATAAAAAATCGAAACATTTATCAGAAATCCTGAAAAAAATTTTTTTATTTCTGACAAATTTTTTTACTAGGGTATATTACGATATCTCAGGAAATCCCTTGGACATCCTCTGGATATCGTTTGAGATATCTACAGGATATCAAATCGGTGGACATTTGTGCATCCCTTGGATATCCCTCGGATATCGCAGACGGTTCACGGATATCCAACGATATTGCGATATCCCAAAATGACATCCCAGGGACATCCCTAGAATAAAGTGTGCTGTGTGGGATTTGTAAATGTATAATACATCAAAAAAAGGTGCAATGATGCATATGTTTCCACAAGCTTTGGAACGTCGAAAAATATGGATAAAAAATGAAATAAGACTTGAAATAAGACTGAAATAAGACTTGAATAAGACTTGAAATTTGCCGCCTTTACATGCTATGAAACGGAAAATGGCGACTTCCGTCACATTGGCACAACCATAGACCTTATAGGCCGGTATTCATAGTCGAATCTTATATTTAAGATCATCTTAAGTACTGTCTTAAGATGCCATCAACCAATCACAGAGCCGTATTAGCATCTTAAGACATTGCTTGAGACGATCTTGAAATAAGATTTGACTATGAATACCGGCCATAGTCGGGTCTTATATTTAAGATCATCTTAAGTACTGTCTTAAGATGCCATCAACCAATCACAGAGCCGTATTAGCATCTTAAGACATTGCTTGAGACGATCTTGAAATAAGATTTGACTATGAATACCGGCCATAGATATGGACAGGCAATTGCCTACAGTTTGTGTCTAGAAAATAAAAGATCATACACCTTATAGATATGGACTGGCAATACCAAGCGAAACCATGTCCATACTTCTCTCTCTAAAGAGTCCGGAAATATATTTCGCGCATGCTTGTACATATTATACATTAAAATCCAATAATTGGATACGTTTTGGTCACGTGTTTTAACTTATGTGTGTGTATATATATGTATATACATATGTATGCATGTGTGCTGACATGCGCGATAGTTATTTCCGGTAACTTTAGAGAAAGAAGTACTAAAAAGTCTGTTTCTCTCTCGCACCTCTTCTGGACACCGTTTTCTATACACAAACTGTAGGCAATTGCCGGTCCATATCTATAAGGTCTATGTAAAAGATGCACCAATAACCCCCTCCCCCACCATAACTCCTGTCCGCCATCTTGTACCCATAGGGTGCTTTCCATTTAGTAACACAAGTCGACACAAGCATTGTTCTATCTTTTTTTATGTTCAATGAGTAACAAAGATAGAACGACACTTGTGTCGACTTGTGTCATTAAATGGAAAGCACCCATACTGGAGACTGGATGGGGGCTGGGGGGCTGGAGTCTGAAGTAGTGGAGATAGTAAAAGTAAACAATGCGAGCCTGCTCAAAGTCGTACGCAGCCATATAGCAGCTGCAAATTTAATTTTTCTTGTTCTTCCTGATATACTGCTCAGCACAAAGCACTCTCCCCTCTTCCTCGCCCAGCGTGGGTACGCAATGGCAAATAAACCACGTGACTTAAGTGACCAATCAAAATTGTGTTTGTCATTGGCGAATCTTTTATTATAGGTCTTTACCATAGACTAACGTAGACAGAGCCTTTTGAAGAAGGGTAGCTGATTTTTGCGGTAAGGGAAGAGTCCATGAACTTCGATCAGTTCCGTCGCGATTCGACTATGTTCGGCATTATATCGTCCGTCGCTCACTCGCTCGCGCTCTCTCTCTCCCGCTCTCTCTCTCCCTCTTGCAGTCATATTCTCTCTCACTCGCGCTCTCTTTCTCGCTCGCTCTCTCTCTCTCTCTCTCTCTCCCTCTTGCAGTCATATGTCGAATATTAGTCGAATATTATCGAGCGTACCCGAATTCAACCGAAGTTCATGGAGTACCTCTTCACCCCGAATATCAGCTCCCTCTCGCCCTAAGTCAGTGCTTGAGCCTAGTTGCCCTTTTCGAGCCGATTCCCGAACGCGCCGCCTCCTATGCCCCCACTACCGCGCGCGGCCTTGACGGCCGAGCCGCCGATCTCGCTCGTACGCTTTGTCTCAGGAGCAGCTCTGTATAAGAAATAGTGCCCTGCACAAAATTCATTAAAATTACTTTAAGTAAATAATTTTTATTTTTATAAACAAAAAAGTACTAACTTTTTTATTACTAATTTATTTTATGTAGTATAACAATATGTAAAAACATAATATGTAAATTAGAATTTTGACAATAGTTTTCCACATCACCCGTGAGATACTATTATTGATGCGTTTTTTTTTAAGTGGTTTCCCCAGTAGGCCTAATTCACTAAAAGATGAAATATAATATACAGCTTGGCAGGAAAACAAAATTTTATATATTGTAAGATATATAAAAACGACAGGAAAATTAGAAGAATGCCAAGCTACCCCTACAGCATGAAATATTGCTGCAACGTTGCAGAAATATTGCAATAGTGCATAATATAACCAATATTGCAGAAATATTGTAGCAATATTACAAATATAATATTCCCTAGCAAATGTTGCACAATATTGCAGCAATATTACAAATGTAATATTTCTTAGCAGATGTTGTGCAATATTGTAGCAATATTACAAATGTAATATTTCCTAACAGATATTGCACAATATTGTGGCAATATTATATTGCAACCTTGCAAAATTTATTTCCGTATAATCCGTATTTCTTAATCTAGAACTAACAATAAATAATATTTTACATAGTTTTAAGGGACAAATAAAAAAATAGAGCAGGATATTTTTATTTTAAATTTTTATGTAAGATTAGAGCTAAAAGATACATAGATGTGCAACAAATTCTGTAATCACGACAGCGTTGCGTCCCATACTAGATTGAGTGAAGCAAGTCCAGAAGATGTTCACTCTGACTTATATATATAATACATCAATTAAACATGTGTGAACCATACATGCATGTGTAATTCTAGCGTATAAATTGATCAGGATGGGCATTTTCTGGACTTGCTTCATTTTAATGCTTACTTAAATCTAGAATGGAACGATATTCAATATCCGTTGGTGTATGTTAATTTAATTAATTACTTTTTTAATTAATAATTTTTTAAATTATTGTGCCGTAACGGTATGACAATAAATTCATTTTCCGTTTTTCGTATAATACACATCTTACATATTATTTGATTAATTTAACCACCTGCAACATTTCCTTCATATTGCGCATTAACGTTTCAGAAATATTACAGCAATCTTACAAGAAATATTGCAGCAATATTGCTGAAATATTACAGAAATCTTACGGGAAATATTGCAGAAATATTGCAGAAATATTGCACAATATTGTTTTGGAGCGGACATAGGAATATTGCTGCAATATTGCAGCAATATTTTCTGCAATATTTCAATCTTGCAAAATAATATTTCTGCAACGTTGCAGCAATATTTCATGCTGTAGGGGTATATATTATATTTCATCTTTTAGTGGATTAGGCCTACTGAGAAAACCACTTAAAAAAAAGCATCAATAATAATACCTCACGGGTGATGTAAAAATTAAACTATTGTCAAAATTCTAATTTATATATTATGTTTTTACATATTGTTATACTACATATAAAATAAATTAGAAATAAATAAATTAGTACTTTTTTGTTTATAAAAACAAAAATTATTTACTTAGAGTAATTTTAATGAATTTTGTGGTGCAGGGCACCATTTCTTATACAGAGCTGCTCCTGAGACAAAGCGTACGGGCGAGATCGGCGGCTCGGCCGTCAAGGCCGCGCGCGGTAGTGGGGGCATAGGAGGCGGCGCGTTCGGGAATCGGCTCGAAAAGGGCAACTAGGCTCAAGCACTGCCCTAAGTGATAGGTAATGCTCCGTCTACGTTAGTCTATGGTCTTTAAAGGCCCTCACACATGAATTGACATAACCATAACGTAAGATTTTGACGCGTCGGATTGGGCGACCATAACCTAACCTGCCGTAACCGGCTAATTCAAGTACGTGATTGGTTGAAACCTTACTGTTACGGTTATGTCAATTCATGTGTGAGGGTCTTTACCCATGCCGAATTGCCAGTCCATATCTATAAGGTCTATGGGCACAATTTTCCTTATAGGAACTCTACAGTCGGTATTCATAGTCGAATCTTATTTTAAGATCGTCTCAAGTAATGTCTTAAGATGCTAATACGGCTCTGTGATTGGTTGATGGCATCTTAAGACTGTACTTAAGATGATCTTAAACATAAGAATTGACTATGAATACCGGCCTACAACGTGGTTAATCGGGGCGCTCCCTATTGCACTATTGCACTAGTGCAGCAGTACAGGAATAAAAAACAAACTTGCAGGCTGCGGTCCACTTGACGCTACAAATGCTTTGAAGCGTTTGATTGACCAATCGAAACAAAGATTTTTACGAATTGACCAATCAAAGAATGCTTTGAAACGTTTGTAGCGTCAAGTGAACCGTAGCCATAGTAACCTACATTCCAAAACGTCCTTTCCGAGGAAAATTTTACTCGATGTAATATAAGATACGTTGGGTGCGTTCGGAGAGACGCTATTAACGCTACCAGCATCAGTCCATCTTCATTACGCATTAAAAGTAGAACAAGGATAAACTGATGCTGATAGCGCTAATAGCGTCTCCCCGAACGCACCCGTTACGTGCACTATATATTTCGAGTAAAATTTTCCTCGGAAAGGACGTTTTGGAATGTAGCCCAATTGTATGTACATATCGACGCGGCTTTAAGTGAGCTTTCATTGGTCAAATTTGCAGACCAATAAAGGCATGGCGCAAGAGACAGCGCACGACATCGTCGCACCGTCACAGCACGCTCAATAAACGGCGCTAGTGTCTGTCAAGTGTCATAGCCGTTCCCATCGGCCAGTGTTGCGAGACTCAAATCGGTGATTTAATTAGGAATAACGTACTTCTTTTTTTAGTAAAATTGTGAAACTTTAAGCAATAATGACCGACAAGAAAGGTAACTATATACCATAATCGCGCGTTATTACTTAATTGCGTGTAATGTACATTGACAGAAGAAAAGATACACGCACCTATACAGGTATACGTACAGACGCGCGTTCACACACGTACACGATCCATACACACATACGCACGCGCGCTCGCGCACGTACATATGTTCATACATACACATTTATGTTCGTTGAGATAACCCGTACCTCATCACTTGTCACTTTGCGCGATGATCGGTCGTTACCTAAGGTGACGTCGACGCGGATCCTGGTACGAACGGTCTAGGACGCGGCATGGCGTCACTTGCCCCTCGCGCGTTGGGCTCCGGGCGCCGGCACGGATTGCTCGAATACCTGGCCCGGATGGACAGGACAAATCAATACCGCGCATCGTGCTGGGAATACAAAATGGCTTCCGAAGAGTTTATTCTCTTATAGAGAGGGAGAAAGAGAGAAGAAAAGAATAAAAGAGAAACCATTCATATTTACATTTCATATTTTCTTTGTGAACTTTCTTCAGATCTCTTGTAAATTTTTTCTCCATATTGCAGCCAGTATTCAAAATATTTAAATTCTAATTTTTATGTTTTCAATTTTCTGAAATGTTATACATGACGTTTACTTAATTCCTTTTACATTTATAAAATGTTTTGATTATGATACACGTTTTTCTAGAGATTCTCAAATTGGATTCTCAAATTTGTAAATCTGTGTATCTAAATTCACACAAAAAGCTTTTTGAGATAACTAATTCTTTTAAGTTCTTGGAATTGGTTATTTGCTATCATAAATTCTTATATTTTTAAACGTTTGTTTTAGATATTTTACTTTTTATGCTCTCATATATAAGGAGTCTAAATTCTTGGATTTCTTCTTGAATTGTAACTATTTTCATAAAATGTTTTTAATTTTTTATGATAAAACTAGATTAAAATGAAACAAATTCTTTGACTGGTATTCATCTGAATTTAAGATTTAGCATTTACAAGGGCACTGGTTAATACATGGACCATTTACATTACAGCAGTTTTATTATTGTTTTTACAATTTGACCATAATAATCCTGCTATTTTATTTTCTAATTTCTTAATACTTGTCCTTCAAGTTTTAATAATGTTTTTATTTATTGTATTAATTGACAAGTATTATGAAGAAGTAAAGTTAAAGAATAGTTTTTTTTTATTTGAATTGGTCCTTAACGACACAAATAAAGATAAACAGTTAAAAAAATTACTGAATATTTTTGATATCTTCTACTATCATACATAATTTTTGCAAAATTTTTTGTAGGTTTAATTTTTTCTAAATAAATAAACAATTATAATATTTTTGCAATAAAGTGAAAAATGTGGCTTTTTTGTTTAAAATAGTATTAAACAAGTATTATAAATTGAGTTTTTTATTTTCAAAATTATGATATAAATAATATATATTGAGATAAATATAATAGAAGCATATATATAGGGTATCCCAGTACAATTTACTCAGTGTTCATGATGACATAGAGTAGATTCAGCTGTACATAAGAATATTTGACAATCTTGTCACAACACATGAAAGCTTAAGATATTCTTAAGACAATCTTGAAATGAGAAAACTATGAATATTAGTCTTAAATTATTAAATTGAGAGATCTTTAAATTTTTCTCTTTCTTGTGTTTAATAATTTAGAGATGAATATAGTGAAACTTTGAGATTATTTGAGAAATCATTCTGTATAAAAAATGTCATATAGACTGTGAACATGTATGAACATAGGTTCTATTTTTATATAATTATGTAAATTAAAAATATTTTTGTAGTTACAAAAGTTCGAAAATTTAGCTGCTATCATAAGCTGTGTTCCAAAATTCACATATAGTTTATGTTACATATATAATGTAATATAAACTATAAATTTTTAGTACTGGTAATGTATATTGGAACACAGTTACAGTAATAAAATCACAGGCTTTGTAGAAAATGATCTTTTAAAGATTAAAACAAAAGAATGAGATTTATATTAACAATATACTATATCATGTATACAATTTATATGCAAAGCATACATGCAAAAAGCATATTTTGAACATTTACAATTGAATTATAAACTAAATAATAGTGGAAAATTGCTAATATTGATATAAGTCTTTCAAAGTGACGCGTTCTTATTTCTTGGAAAGTACATACATTACATTTCATTAATAATAATAAGAAAATCTATTTAAATAATTAAAGAAATAAAAACTCAGTTCACACATTTATGGCTTTCTTCTAATAAACTAATTTTTTAATAAAAGCAAAAATAAAATTTACACAATTTTTTTTGTAAATTGCATAGCTTAAGCAGTAAATATTAACATTATTAGTATTAGATTATTACATATTTATAACATCCTAAAACTTATTTATATTTTTCTTATAATGGAATTCTTATAATCAGAGTTGGAAAAGTTACTTTATAGAAATAACCAGTTACAGTTTTTTATCTTAAAAAATAATTAGTTATCATTATATTAGTTTTGAAATGTAACTGTTTACAATTACAGTTACTAAAAAAAGTGTCATTACTTTCCAGTTAATTTTGTGTAATGTTTATGCATTACTATTTTGAATACTTAGAATCTTGTACTTCTACACGGAAAAAAGTTTGGCACTACAGTAGCACCAACTAGTGTAACAGCTGTACGAAATGAGAGTGCGCTGTTGTACTTCTCTTTGGCACGGCAGTTCTCTCAGTTTGGGAGCCCTGCTGTCCCAATCGGGAGCCCTGCTGTCCCAATCTCGCACCGCAGCATTCCTAACCTTAAAGTGCAGTGGTTGCCCCATCAGGGTGGGGAGAACAGTTCTCCCGGCGCTTAGTGCTGCCAGTTACCCAAAACTGGCACTCTGTAGTCCTAAATGCGAGGTGGCGCTGCACTACCACCTATGATGCAGCAGTAGTGCCAAACTTTTTTCCGTGTACACTACTAAATTATTTTATTTATAAGAACTAGAAGAGAGAAGGCTTTATGGACTAGATATGAGGTTATGGAATCTAATATCTTGTATATTTTGTCTGAAATTCTGGTGATAATTGTGCAAATTATAAATTTTTTTTACATACTCTTTAGACATTATAACATGGCTATTAGTGTTTATTGTGTTAATTGTCATAAAAGCTCCATTTTAATATTAGAAGTAGCCAAATGTTTTAGGAGTATATTTTTACATTATTTTGAGAAATATATTAGGTATTAATTTTTTAACTTTAGCTTAATTTGAAGAGCTTGAATATGGCTTTCTAATTCAGTAATACAGACTCTTCATAAATTTCTGTTAGAGGGGTTATAAAAATAGAAAATCTATGGCAACGGAAATTTAGAAAATAGCACCTCTTTTCTTGCTGATGCATATGCATTAGGTTGAGTTATTTTAGGTTCTTATAATTATTTTATTAAAAAATTATTAATTATTAATTATGCAGTATTATTGATTATATTAATATTAATGCAATTTATTATAGTATAATATTTAAAAAATTTCCACATAGTGCAACACAAAAGTAACCAATGTTTTATGCACCAGCGCGTTGCAATATCTGTAGGGCAGTGTTGAAACTATTGGGAATGGGAAGTCATGGGACAAAAAGACAAGTAAAAGAAGTCTCACATGGTTTTATGTGTGCGCGCGCAGCTCTTGCTCTTTAGTGAAGTATGTATGTCACAGAAATATTGGGTATTGTTAGGATCCTTAAAGAAATGCAAAAACTAAAATAAAATGTACGGTAGTTGTGGAGGAGAAAATAATACAGTGAAATTATGACTCACAAGGGAACCTCACGAACCCGAAAATTCTGATTTTAATGAAACTTGGCATAAAGAGGGGGTACATGGATTTAGAAATTTTTCGTTTGGGATTATAAACGGTTTAAAAAATTGAAACCACTCTTCAGAGGTAAAGACATTTTTACTTTTTCTTAATATATCTCATAAATCAAACGAGATATCAAAAAATATTTTATACAAAAGTTTTAAAGTATAAATACCTCTATTTAATTATGCTATTTATTTAAGTTTTTTTTTTCCAAAAAATGAATAGCATAATTAAATAGAGACACTTATGCTGTAAAACTTTTGTATAAAACATCTTTTGATATTTTGTTTAGTTTACGAGATATATCCAGAAAAGGCAAAAACTCAATTTTTGAAGGGTAGTTTTAATCGTTTAAACCGTTTATAAGCCCAAACAAAAAATTTCTAAATTTATGTATTTACCCCTTCTACATTTAGGCCAAGTTTCATTAAAATCAGAATTTTCGGGTTTGCAAGGTTTCCTTGTCAGTGAGAAATGACTCATCAAAACGATATTAAATCGATGTCGAATCAAACTATCTCATCGAAAAGGCATCAATTCGACGTCGATTTGATGTCATTTTGATCATCATTTCTCACTAGGAAAAGTAATCCAATTTACTGATTTATTGCATCTGTAGCCGACCTACAACATAAATGTCAATATTTGTTGTGCAAGTAAGGTAAATTGTAGAAAATTAGTGTTTAAAAATTATAAATAGTTATAAATTAAACAACAAAATATATAATTATTATTGTAATATTAACCGTCTACCTACACTATATTTTTTCTGATTCCTACACACGTGGGATTCTGATTCTTACATACATTACACTAACCCACAAATTTCGTTTACTTATATTTCCAAATGTATTTAATCAATTTCAACTTTTTTTTAATTGAAAGGAAAAATCTTAGGATTATGATGATGATTGTTGAAATATCAAATTAAAAGAAAAAAATATTTGGAAAAAGTGAAACAATGAAAAATTTTTGTAAAAAAATTATTTTTTATAATGCCTGTATTTAAAAAAAAAGAAGATAAAGTAATTAAGTCGAGTATCAATAGAAAGTTATGAGTTATATTTTAAGAATGTATGGTCAGTTTTTTTATTCTCTTACATATATACATATTTTGTGATGCGAATTTAGTAAAAAATGAATGTAGTCCAAACACATGTAATAATAAAGGGAAATAGTAATATTTATTAGAAAAACATTGTTTAATACAGATGATTTATTACAAAAAAACTTATTAGAAAATAATTTTTTAACCAATTAAAGTTATGCTTAATAATCGTGATAACACGAAACTAACTACGAGATTAATAGCATGGATGAAAAAATTTACCTGTTTTTTTTTTTTGCAAAATTTAATTGCTTAAAAATTGTTAAAAAATATTATATTTGAAAAATTAAAATATGGCAATTTTTGAATAGTTTATAACAATTTTACGCGTAAACATAGCATTGGATCAAAAAATTACAAATATAAAAGTTTCTTATTTTTTGACATAGAATAGAATAGCACTTTCAATTTTCAAAATATAACATTTTTTAACAATTTGTTCAAACAATTAAATTTTGCAAAAAGAAGAAACAAGTAACCTTTTTTTTCACTTATTCTATAAATCTCGCAGTTAGTTTTCATATTTTAGGATTATTTAAAGCATGAGCAAAAGCTAACTTTGCATACGCTAATTATTTATAACAATTTTACGCGTAAACAAAGCTTTGGATAAAAATTTACAAATACAAAAGTTTCTTATTTTTCGACATAGAATAGAATAGCACTTTCAATTTTTCAAAAATGACTTTAAACAATTTGTTTAAACAATTAAGTTTTGCAAAAAGAAAAACGGGTAACTATTTCATCCATGCTATGAATCCCGTAGTTAGTTTAGCGTTATCACGACTGTGTTAAGCATGGGCTTTAATGAGTTAATTTGGAATGCTGCTATGAAGCGTTGGTGAATCGTTACGTCGCCTACGTGTTCTCCTGTATAGTTGGTTTATATTTATGTATATAAATTATAATATATATAAGTACTGTATGTGATACTTAATGAACAAAAGAATAACTTTTATTTACACTTCAAATTTGGAACTTTTCCACTTTTTGTTCCCTACACATTGGGTAATTCTAACCCACACACACATTTGATGCTCCTACTTCTGTTTTCGAAACACTGACAACATCCAAAGAAGAGTAAGTAGAGCACAGTTCTAATCTCTTTCTCCTCCAGTTTCAGCGTCTCTTTGCTGAATATTTTTAATTAGCGGGCATTTCAAAATCGGCTTGGGTTACCGTAACCCAGTGTGTAGGCAGAGGGTTAAATACATGTTATTAAATAAGGAACACTAGAAAAATATTATTTTTTCTATATACAAGAACAACCATAGAGGAATTTCTAAAGCTAAAACAAACTAAATTATTGATTAATATCTTCTCTTCGGCAACGCCCAATATGAAAAAAAAAACATTTAAAAATATTAAAAAATAAAATAAATATAATTATATAATATATATAATATAAATAATATAAATAATATAAAAATAATAAAAATTAAATATGTTAGGCTCTAATGATAAAAAATTATAAAATCATGAAAAGGAGCTTAATGAGCCATTACGAGATCTTGGTGTAGGAAATATATTCTAACTATGATTAAGATTAATAAACAATATGTAATCTACTTCCGTTTTTTGTAACATTGGAAATGTTCTGATGGCAGATTGAAACGTTTATTGATTATAATCATAGAATGTATTTTCTACACCAAGATCTTGTAGTTACTAATTAGCCTCTTTTTTATTATTTTAAAAAATAATTACATAAAGAATTCTATGTTGCCTCACACATAAGCGTTCTGCATTGTATCGAGACATGAGTCTATCTAGGCTTGTGACGTAGCTGTGACGTATTTGACGCATGCGCACAAAAGACTAGTGGGACAAAATTGTCTCATGACCTCTCACTGCTGTGGGGCCGCGATACTAAGTGCTAGTGTTAATTCATATGTGGAGGGGAAACTGTTTATATTACGAAAAGTTATAGAGAAGTATTTAGCAAGTCTGTTATAATTTAACGTTTAACATAATGTATGCATGTATTTAACGTATTATAATCAAATAGGAAAATTGTGAAATAAATGTGTAATTATTGCATCTTTCTAATTTATCTTAATTTTGCAATAATTGTTGCAATATGATTCTACAAAACGCATATTTTGCTGAAAACGAATTTTGTATTTATAAGTCGTAAATATTGAAAAAGTTGTGAAAGAAATTACTTCGCGTATATTACGACATTGAAAAATAAATTTTAAATTTATTTACGTAATGTTTGCGACATTGTATTGAGAAATAAATTTTTTGTCACGGCTTTACCGAAAGACTGCCGCAACGCCGAACGTGTTTGACAATGAGATGTGCACTTCACAAAAAGGTTTTATAGTTTTTTTATTTTAAATATTTTTTTTAGCTAGGTTATGTTCGATTTTGTGAACATTTTTTGATCTATACACTGTCAGTATTAAGAATTTACGTGTTAATATATTCACGTAAGCGTAAATGTTGATGCATTTTATTTTTGTTCAATATCCAGTAAACAACACCGAATAACGTTTGTGCAACAGTTATCAAACAAAACGCAACCTTAGTAATGGTTATAAAATGTGTATAACTTATCTGCTAAGTAATAAAAGCACCCAGAAATTAAATATACAAGTAAATAATTACAGCCAAATTTACAACAATATTACTCGTTTAATCTTTACAGGACTGATTCTTTTTAGTTTTAGTGCTAGAACGTTTTTTCTTTATTAGTCGGTTGAACTATGAAAAAGATGACGTCGTCCCAGCGCCTAATATTAGACTTTCGGGCCGGAAAAAATAAGCGGTTACTTTTTGCTGTAGATGAACTTTATATTATTGTTTATTGTTAAAATGATTATTAACGTCACTTGCAATAAAGATGTGTTGAAAAAATATGTATAAACAATTATGTCGCACTTTGTGAGATATAGCAGTAAAATGTCATATAAAATAACATCAATTTATTTCGAAATAAATGCACATATTATAATGGAAAGCAATTTTAGCACAAATAGTGTTTTCGGTAAATCTAATTGTAAGCTTAATATTAGGCTTCCGGTTCTGAAGAGGTTAAGAGAACGAACTGAAATGAGCATCGCTATATGCCGTTACACGAATTGTCGTCGGTAGCGAAATAAAGAGTAAGTTTGGACGAATTCGGGTGGCTTCGAGAAATAGCCGAACAGTCGATTTCTACAAAAGTCGCAATAATTGTAAACTTCACATTTTGTCCATTTATTTACAAATGATATTGAAATAATATGCATGTTTCTTTGTGAAATTTTCATTTAAGAATGAATTTGATTTGAATAATTTTACAATTTGATGCTGTAATGGTTTCTACAATTACAAAATTAATTTCTGAAATGTATTCAGCACTAATTGCGCAGAGATTATTTTTATTAATACTATAATTACGCGGAAATATATTTTAGGCATCGATTTTTTAAAGGTTGCTGCATGTTAAAATAAATTTAGAATCAATGATTTCAAAAAATAGATTTACATTTATGACAGTGTACATTACATTTTGAAATTAAAATACTGCTAAAATTTTTTTGCATGCGTTTCTATCTGGGTATTATTTAGGGTTATGAACCACTTACGACTGTCGTAAGTCTGATTGTAAGTTCCATAATCTTCTCGTAATTTGGTTATACTTTTTATGACACTTTATAGCTAAAATATCTTTTATTATAATACTTTTATAATACTTTTACAATGCGTAAAGTTGAAAGAACTAAAGATTTTTTAATATATATTTTTGATACTTTTTTGTGTGATACTATGTACAAGATATTGATACTTTTGTAATATTAATGTGCAAAATCCACCAAAGAACGTTAGTTTTTTTATTTGTTAGAAATAAAAATAATTTTGGGAATATTTATTAATAGTGTTCTATACCCTCCCCCCTCACATGTTCCATAAGTGCAATCTTTTTCCTTTTTTAATAAATTGTTAGTTATGTTTATTATATATCCAAAGAACTTCTGATTATAACATGATGCATATAATTTGGTAGATGCTATATAGGTAGCAAGCTTGTACTGACAAGAATTATGTCGCATAAATATTTGTTAAATTATTTAAATAAAATAAAATGATAGGAAGGATGATTCATAATCTTCTCTCTGTTTTATTGGAATATATTCTCATATTTAGAGACAATGCTGTCTATTAAAGCTTACTATAGAAGTTTTTTCAATAAAGAACATAAATTGACAAAAGCACCAGTCTCTGTGGAATCCGGCAATTTTGTTATGCTATATCTTTGAAAAACATTTTTTAATTTTTTTTATCAATACTTTGTAATAAAATCGAAACAGATAAAACAATTATTTTATTTTTATATAATTAGAATTGTAAAAAAATTGGTAAAAAATGACTATTTTGACTAAAAATTCTCAAATTTTTATGTTTAAACTTTACATGGGATTAAATATTTCTTTTTAAACATTTGCACACTTACATTGAAAATAATGCAAAAAATTATTTTTACTATCGTATTTAGGCTTATTGTCCACGGAATTATTTCTAGAGGCTTAGTGCTCACGGAAAGCTAAAGTTTTTTTTTTTTAAACTAATTTAGGTGCTCAAATTATAAAAAAAGATAAAAATGTAAAAAATCGCATTGGATACGCCATATCCTGATATAATAGGTTAAAGTTAACTTGAAAAAATACTGCTAAAAGAATAAAGCTTTTCTTAAATACAATATAAATCTTTATATTAAAATTAAACAATTTCTTGAACAATTTATTTGGTTCAGATTTAACATAATACATTACGATATGATACTTGTTGGAATTTTGTAAAATAATTTTTTTTAATATTGAACTTTTTTAATTTTAAAAATATTTAACTTTATAGTAGTATATTTATGTTTCTTGCATTTAAATACATTAAAATATACTATAATTTGATTTAAGTTTGGAATTTTACCGATAGAATTGTTTTAAGTAACATTTACAAAAAAACCTGGGCTTAGAGAATTAATAAATATTTAAATTTATGTTCTCAAAGTACGAAAATAATAAAATATTTAGAAGAGATACATCCCAGTAAGCAAACAATCATTGCTGCAACGTTAATATAATATTATTTACTAACATAGTAACGTGTCCAAGTATGTAGTTTAATCTTGTATACAACATTATTATGAACAAACTTTGGCTTCAATTTGGAGATTTTTGCAATGTTGAAATAACATTTGTAATGTTGTTGCAAATAATATCGCATTTATATTTTTTAACATTGCAACAATGTTAAAATAACATTGTGAAAATGTTGAAATAATATAATTATAATGTAAGAAAAAAATTAAATTTCTTCAACAAGCACGGTTATTCCACCATAATCGGATTTGACATTGCTAACTTTTACGATCAGAAAAACAGTTACCCATCCAACTATGAACCACCGTCGAACCACCGAATAAACCAACGTTGCTTGACTTCGAAGACTACGCAACCTAATTCTTCGTAATGATCCATGAACACTTGATGCTCATGAATACATATTTGTTTTAGATCAGTTTAATAGATGTCAGAAGGATGAAACTTGTAATTAATTTTTTTTTTAATGGGCTAGTTCTCAATCCCTATATTCTTTTACTTTATAAAAAAATATGTATTTATAAATATATTTTTATAATTAAAAATAAATATATAAATTACAATTTTTTACTGATTTTTACATATGAAATAACATGTAGAATAACTTATAAAAACATGTTTTTGGTCTGTCTTTTTGATAAAGTTAAAATATATAATTATAAAATATTAATAGAAAATAATAATTTGTGGTTATTTTTTTGAAAATTTCAACAAAAAATTTTTATATAAAACAAAAAATCCTACTTTTAGTAAATATTTTTAGATATTTATAGAAATTTTATCCGCCAGGGGGTCATAACATTAAATTAATAACAAAGTTAATGTAAATTATTAATTATATAGAGGAGAGAAGGGGATTATGAACCATTTTGTTTTATTTAAATAATCCAGTAAAAATTTGTGACATGATTTTTGTTGGTACAGGTTTGTTACCTACAGAGTTCTATCAATCATGTTATAAGAAGTTCTTCGGATATACATAATGAATAAAATTAACAATTTACTGAAAAGGGGGAAAAGTGCGGTTATGAAACCTGCAGGAGGATATGGAACCAAAGAATATTCTCAAAATCATTTTTATTTCTAAAAAATTAACAATTAATGCTTTTTGGCATCTTACGCATGAATATCACAACAGTATCAATATCTTGTACATAGTATCACACAAAAGTATCGAAAGTATAAATATAAAAATATGTGGCTCTTGCGACTTTGCGTATTATAAAAATATTATAAAAGTATAACAAACAATATTAGCTTAGTATCGTAAAAATATTGTAAAAAATTTTACGAGAGAAGAGATTATGGGACTCAAATTTGCAATAATCTTGCAAGTGTCATAACCCTGAACGCAAGCAGTATAATTTTACATGTCAAATGCATGCACACATTATGTCAAACATTAAATTTAATTACGTCATTTGAAAATTTTATTTAATCTCTTTAAGAGGATGCTAAAGCCGTCTGTTTTACCGACATTCTGTTCAACCATTTAGTTTCGAATTGAATTTACAGAATTAATAATCCTTTTACACTTTTAAAGTACGTACACAAATAAGCCCAGGGACGATTAGATAAAAACCAAAAATGCAAAACATTTTTTAAAGTTTATTTGTTTATAAAAATATTTGCTTCAAAATACAAGTTATATAGCTTATACGTACAAATGAATGGTGTTCCCGGGTTTGGAATAGATTGGGGAATAAGACTATAATCGTCAAATTACGATTACAAGCCGTAAAAAAAAAATATTTATATAATAAAAGCCCTTAAATGAAACAAATTTTTGATTACATAAATATAACTTGTATTTTAAAGCAAATTTTTATATGAACAAAGATAATGACTCTGCATTATCGACCTCAATCAAGTTTGATGGGCAGTTTAGCATCCTCTTAAATGACACTAATGTTAAAAAATTGATACTCTATTATATTTCTCAAAATGAGGTAAAAAATAGACACCTATAGAATTTTCGGCTACTTGCGATGTTGAAATGCAGCTTTTATAACAACAAATTAAACACTAATGACCAGTGGTCATATTATAACGTCTAAACAGTATATTAAAAAAATAATTTGGACAGTTATCCCCAGAACTCAACATAAAGTATATGAGATATCGCGAATTCCATAATCCCACATCTAGTCCACAACGGCCTTCTTTCCTCTAACGTTACAAGGTTACAACACAAAACATATGACAAACACATGATTAGTAGGCGATATTCAACAGGCAAACAGATTCCGACCGAAGACAAAGGGTGTGATCCACTTGACGCTACAAATGCTTTGAAGCATTTGAGTGACCAATCAGAACAAAGAATTTTACGAATTGGCCAATCATAGAATGTTTCGAAGCGTTTGTAGCTAGGGCTTTCAAATACCGAACTTTTTCAATATCGGTACTAATACCGGATTTAATCTGTCCAATGCCGGGTTCTAGAATTCCGGTATGGAAAGGGTGCCTAAATTGAGATGTTAATTAAATAAAATTAAATACGTATTTTTTATCAATCACTTTTTAATTTTTCGTATATGCGCTTTTAGGTTAGAGTCCCATGGACGGAAATTGACAACGGAATGGAATGACACGACCAATCACGGGACCGCTTCGATGGAATGTTTAAAAGAGCTCTATCAGAACGATTCTGTGATCGTGTCATTCCGTTCTGTTGTTAATTTCCATCTATAGGTTTCCAGCCTTAAGCCATTGCACAAAGCTAGGCAACAAGCAATAAGAACAGAAATAATGAAAAAGAAAGAATCTTCTTTTTCTCTCTTTTTTTAATGTCTTGTTTCTATTGCCTGTTGCCTGGTATTGTGCAAGGACCTTTACGTAACGCAGCCCTAGTTGCATCGTCACAGTAACATGGCAAAGAAGCGTGCGTAAATTCGAATCTTTGTTACATTTTTTATAATACTGTAATTCCGGTATTGGTCAGATAATAACGGTATTAAAAGAGTCTCAATTCAACCGGGATCACGGTATTACGGAATCCCGGTATTGAAAGCCCTTTGTGATCAAGTGGATCACGCTTAAAGAACCAAAATTATATTTACAAAAACGCGCAAAGATGTTATTATTTCGATCTATATATGCATATATAACACAAAATAAATATGTACAAGCAAAATATAAAAATTTAATAATTTATATGATAACATAACTTGCATTATAAACACATAAAAAGTATTTTAATTTATATGTTTAAAATTACCTAGAAATATTTAAATGTTATTAAATATTTTAATGATAAATATTTATAAAATTATGTTATAACGTTTAATAACATTTAAAAAACATTGATAAATGTTTTTAAAATATTATAGTAGTATTAGGACAACAATATTATTAGGTAATATTTTTGAAATATTTATGACATTTAATAACATTTAAAATGTTATGACATAACATTTAATAACATTTAAAAACATTTAATAAATGTTTATGAAATATTTTATTAATATTAGGAAAGCAATATTATTAAGTAATATTTAAAAAATATTTATGAAACATTAATTTACAATGTTTAGAAAATTTATCTAAAATTAACATTTTAAAAACAATCAATGTGTGTTTGATCAATGTCGCTTACTGAGATATTTAAAAAAATTTATTATAGTTGGAGAAATCTATAATTGAATAGAGTATATCCGATAAAAACAAAGAGAATTTTTAATCTATAGTAATAGCATACTGTTTCTATTATAAATGGATAATATAACAATAAAACACATTTTTTTAATGGCGTAGAACATTTGCAGGAGATTCCTGGAGATTTGCAGGAGTTTTAAAGTTTAAATCCAGGATTTATGGATAAGAAAACACTCTAGTAGTAGGCTTAAATTTTAAATCGATTACTAGGATGTTTTCTCACGATATATTGATATTTAATAACCTTATAAAAAAGTCAACTTACGATGGAAATTGGTTCTGCATTAATATTGCTCCATCTCTTTTATTTGCTTCATTTCCCATTATTCTCCTATTTCATCAATCAATGACTGCCTCCTTCTCTCCCGCACATGTCTATAGATAAAGATAGGATAGGGCTTCAACACATATTTCTTTCTATTTCTATCTATTTTTTGAGTACATGTCTTTACAATAAAAACATAGTTTTTACAATAAAAATTCTATAACAAAAACTTGATAATTATATATAGAATATTTAAGCAAAATTTTAGCTTAATTGGTTAATTGATTTTTGAGATACATTGGTCATATTCTTCTGAAATATTAAAAAAACGATTTTTTGAAGATTTAGGTTAAATTGTCAATAATATAAATTTTTTAATGTTTATATTGAATTACATTGATTTTTGGGTTATAATTTTCTTTTTTCTTCGATTTTTTCATACCCTAGTCGTATATAATTTCTTAACTTTTTAAGGCCTAAGGTTCAATTTTGTTTGAATAAATTTTTTTATAATACAGACTTAAAGGATACTTCTGATGAAGAATGTTATGAGTCGAATAAATTAATTGTTAAGAAATATATTTTTAAATATATAATAATTATATACATTCTTGTTTATATCTGTCAGTAAATTATTATTTTAATATTTTGTATAATATTTTGTATAATTATGCTAATGATGAAGAGAATGATTAAGAGCTAATCTTATATAGTTTAAGAAGATTTAAATTAGAAAATAAAAAGTTATTATTCACTTCCCTATTTTTATAAATAATAAAGTGGAAAATTTTTGTCATTAGACGAAATTGTCAGTAAATTTACTTTGCAAACGATCGCAAGTAGCTTGTTTAATAAGAATTGTTTTTTTAGCTAAAATAGAGAATCTAATTCTATCTCATTAATAAAGGAAGCCAGGCAATCCGAAAATTCAGAAAATTTTGAAAAATTATGTGCGAGTAGTTCCTTTCTAACTATTTTTTATTTTTGCAAAATTACACTTTAAGGAGTAAATCACCCTTTCCAAAAAATCGTTTTTTTCTTTTCCAGATAAATATCTTTGAAACTATAAAAAAAAACATTTTTACAAAGTAAAACATTTTAAAAATAAAAGTTAAACTGTTTTAAGAATACTTTAAAGTTATAAAACATTTTTTTTAATTTTTTGTTTAACCCTAATCTTACACTTAGGATAGAATAAACCGCATTTGTTTTTGGCTCTAGTTTTAGACTTAGTTTTTTGTTTAGCTTTATGAATTTTTTTTGTTTTAAAGTTTAAATTGCCCCAAATAACTTTTGGACATTATTTTTAAAAGTTTAAAGAATGTTAAAAAATTTTTTTTAGCCAAAATGTTTGATAATATATGAGTAATAACCATTTTAAAGGGCTGGGGTGTATTACACTCTTTGTGTAGAATACGAATTATTTGATAGTGTGTAGGATTAGGGTTAACAAAATATTGTCTTCTCTATCCCCCCCCCCTTTTTTAAGGAAAGAACTCGCACACAATTTTTTTTTAATTTTCTGAATTTTCGGGTTGCCTTATCTTCTTTCTAAGATGGATTAAGAGTGTTATATTGATAAACATACTTGGATCGACATAACATTTGGGAAGATTTCAAGATCTGAATGTACATAAATATGTATATTGGGTCTCAAAAGTTATATTTTTAAGAATTACTATAATATTTTTTGTTTATTCTTGAAACTAATTTG
This sequence comes from Monomorium pharaonis, assembly GCF_013373865.1. Classification (NCBI taxonomy): domain Eukaryota; kingdom Metazoa; phylum Arthropoda; class Insecta; order Hymenoptera; family Formicidae; genus Monomorium; species Monomorium pharaonis. The sequence continues at coordinate 17,333,391 of NC_050471.1, forward strand.
TGTTTAAGTTAAATATTATTTTTATAACAACAAATATTATATTAAGAATTATAATTTTTAGAAAAAATAACGGATTGTAAGAAAATGATTTAACTTTATTATCGAAAAATATACAATTTATAATAAAAGAAAACTTGGTAACATTGAATTCCAATATGCTAAAGTAATTCATTATTGAATATATTTTACAAAGTATAAATATATGGAAAACATAGATACTGACTTATGACGTTTCTTATGTGAATAATAGTTTTAACCTGAAAAAGAATATTTAACTAATTTATTAAAGTTAGCCTCTATTTCCCCTGATTTTCTGAATTCTCTAATATCTTAATTTTAACCAAAATTGCTTTTGATTATATTTCTTAAATAAGTGCATATTTTTTAAATTTTATTTTAAAGGTCATTCTACCAAGTATGTGATTTTACTACAATAGTAAAATTTTACTATTGTTATACTATATGTAAATATTGAAAGAGAGAATAGAACTTATCTTTATATAACACTTTTTAGAATGATCTCCCAAACAATTTGTCAAAATGTATTACACTTGTTCTGAATTATCCCTATTTCATATTTAGACATTGATCTAATAAACATATGCACACGCGCGCGCACACGTACATCACACACGCACGCACACACACACACACACACACACACACACACACACACACACACACACACACACACACACACACGCCTACATATTCATACATACATACTGCTTTGGCCGAAAATATTATTATTTTTATCTACAATATTTTTGCTACTGATTATTGTTATTATATAGATAAGTAAAGAGTTCTTGAAAGGATGATTCAATAGTACAGATAAAGAAATTCCAGAAAAATGGAAAAATGAAAGTGCTTAATATTTTTGGTCAAAGCTGTATATAATGTAGCTCATACAGATTATATTAATACAATAAATCTTAACTCCATTACACATTGTATTTTTTTGCAAAATAGTATATGTATATAAATGTATACACATACATCAAGAATCAAAATATGTTAATTGAATTCAACTATTCAACAAATATTCCAAGGGTACAAAGATCTTTTTTTTTGTTCGCGTTTGCATTCTTAATAAATGAAACTCTGGAAGCCATTAATTTGTATTACTCAGTCATATTCTTACAGATATAGGGGCTGATTATAAAAAAGGGAGAATGCGCAAACGTCGTGTGAGATGTATGATTTAAAAGATCCTAAGTTTAAGAGTCATAATTTGCCAAATAGTTCCGTTATCAATAACGATTGGACAGACACTGGTATCGAGGTGACCGTGATCACTTGAGCGTCTGTTCGTTTGCTGAAGCTATTCCAGATGTTACGTTCCGGATGTTACGTTTTCGTTTTCCTCCCGCACGTCGAGACGTGAATTTGAAACATCTCTGGAATAGCTTTGGCAAAGATTACTCTTTCATGTAAGTGTCCGTAAAAATACCTCGACGGTGCGTTTCATTACCGAGTCTGGTCTATTCCCAAAGCAGGCGCTGCGCTTCTATGTAGAGTGCAGTATCGTAAGGAATATACATAAAACTTTAGCCTGTAAGTGGAGAGCTGACATGCGCTCCTTACCATAATGATAATTATTGGTAATGTGAAGATGATATTATATATTGCTGAGAGTCTGCTACCGTTTATACCTATGGCGGTGTAGCAGCTGAGCGGAGGGATAGTGCCTACAGTTTGGCTGTCAATATGTTTGCAGCGGACCATTACAAAGACGATTTGATCCCAGTCAGTAGGTGGAGCTCCGGAGATCGGCGCAGCCTAAGCCACGTATCTAACCTCACCTTACTCTATATATTACCTTAACTCACTACGTGTTTATATACCAACATATATTACGTATACACACATAAATATATATATTATATATAAATATGTATACTACCTCTGTTATGTTGAAGCTAATGTAAGGACATTGATTGCTTCTAGTTGTCGTTTGTTATCTACTTTGGCATGTAGCAGCAATAAATTATTCCCGTAAGGATAAAGTAATCACAGTAAAATCTCGTTTTATGTACATTTGTAGAAAAACTATTACTTTTGCGCATCAAGCATTTTTTAAAATTAACGGATATATAATATCTCGTAATGAAAAACCATGATATTTAAAAGATTCCATTTTTAGATCTTTAAAAACTTTTATTAAAAAATCTGAGATAATCTTCTAAAATAGAAATTTTTTAAAGCGATCACTAACCTTTCATCAGGCTCAACAAACATAAAAATATAGAATGCACCAGACGTCTTCCGATTTTAGTAAAAATTTTAGTAAAAATGCTTTTTAAATCATGGATTACGTGACTTTGGACGCGGCCACGTTTATGCTCTGAAGTTTGTCACGTTATCAAAAATATTCGAGAAAAGACCCGTTAATTTTTCGAATCTCTTCAGCGATCGATCTAGTGATTATATTTTTAGTTTTTCATTTCAGAAATGACAAACGCGACAAAAGTGGACAAAATGCAATTTTGCACGAAAGGTACTCTAAGAATTTGACAAGAGAGAGCACACGCATGGAATTTGAATTTATTTTCACTATTGTGGCCGTGGACGTCACGTAATGCGTTCGCGCTGTTCGGCCGGGCGCTTTTGGAAATCGGAGGCGCAGGTCGCTATATATCCAAATCAATATAACCGTAAGATATTGATATGGGTGTACTAATATTTCGTACTGGAATTTTGTGATACTGGCTGATTGCTTGATACTTTTATTCTTTAACTTTTTTCTTCATTATATTACGCCTGCCATGCTTGTGCACGTGCGCACATTTGCTATCCGTTCTTGTGTAATATTTAATATCCAATCTTTATCAGATAGAATTAATTGAGACGAAAAAGTCTGAACATTTTTTTCCGTAAATCGCAAATTGTCAATTAATAAACTTGTGTATTAATTAATGTATGAAGAATATAACTAAGAAGACTAATTATTAAGCTTAACTCTAATAATGATTAATTATACTAATTTTAATCTCTTCTTACCTATATAGCACAGAAACTTGCAAAAACAATAGTGTAATAATATTATAATAATCTGCGACATTGCAACATTATTTTGTAATATTGTAGATATTGCAAACATTTTTTTGTATTATTATTTCGAAAATGTTGCAGTAATATTATTTCAAAAATATTGTGAAAAAGAAAATTCTCTTTGCTTTATTAGTTAGCAGTATGTGTCATTGCCACTAGATACACGCAACAAAGCTATTTTTCATTATTAAAAACCACATTAGATAAAATAAAAGACGTAGTATTGTGAAATTTTTCACTTACAATGAAATAATTTCCTGGAAGAGACAAGTTTGAATAAAATTGAATATGAAAGCAAAAATATATAAGTTGCATTTTGACAGTAAATTTTTTTGTTTTGTGTTAAACTTAGCATGTATTCCTGAAATTTATGTGCTAAAATGTATTAACATAATCTGAAATATTATCAGAAATATTGAAACATATTGTAATATTACTGCAATGTTGCATTGTAATATTTCTAACGGCGGATATTTTACCATTTACTGCAATCCTTCTGTGTTATATGTGCATACTTGGCTGGCCTTTTAATATATGAACAGGTCAGTAAGCGATTTTACTTGATTTATTAATTTATCTAAATTGAGAATTCTTTCAAAATAATAAAATAATTTGTAACGGATTACGCGTGTGCGCATGCACGGCGAGCCTCACGAGTGTACACGAATGCTGTAATTAAGCTCGACATATACTTTTATCTTCTTAAGAATTCGTTAGCTCACTTTTAACAAATATTGCATGTGTTGCTTTGAAACTGCGCCACTAGTTTCCCGAGTATTGTAAAGCTACAAAAAGCTGACAGTACTAAAATTTGAGGAAAACTAGAAATAAGAAAAGCGTTAATCGACTTAAAGGAGGAAATTTGTGGTAGCGGTTGCATGTCGTAGACGTGATATAAGAGTCAGATATAGCTTGACGTTTTTGTTTTTTGTTTTTTTTTTGTTTTTTTTATAAATGTAATCGTAAAAACTTTAGATTGGTTTCTTTGGTAGCTTGAAAGTAGTCTTTGACTTTGAACATTGTAGTGAAAGAAGCGATGAATCACGAAACGTAATCTCACGCCCATCGTCGCGCTGCAAACTCGCGGTCTTCGCGTAGCTGACTTCGGAACAAAGAGAAAAAAAAAGAGAGCGAGAGGATAAAGCAGCCGTGCAGCGAGAAAATTCAAAGTGAAATTGCGTTTTACTCTTAGCATTCTTCATTAAGCCTCCGTGCAAGTATAAGCTTTAATCTTTCTACGAATTGTTTACTTCGTATCGCTCGCATGCTTAAAAGAACGTTTTTTTTTCTTCGATGATGGGAAGACGTGATCGTCCACATCCAGACAAAGAGGTGAGGCAGATTTAAAAAAAAATCCGAAGGGAAAAACGATCGTGTGATCCCATCATCGTTGTTTCTAATCGTGCATGCTTTTTTTCCTTTTGATATGCTGTTTTTGAATCGGTTCTCACGATTTAGCTATGGACATTGTTACCTCATCTTACGTTCGATTCCCCTTCGGGATGCACCTCGATGCTTTGTTAGCGAGACCGATCCGGAGGGGGGATCGGGCAAGTTGTTGGTGTCATCATTTTTTAATTGTTGTATATTGTTGTGTGATCACCATAGTTTCGTAGATATCTCAGTGTCGCCCCGAAAGACTCGTTTGCATTTCAGACGATATTTGATTTATTTTCACGACACATTTGTCGCGAAAAATCATATTTTATATCACAATAATTACGTGTTCCTTTTTTTGTATAAGATTAGTATTTGCTTTAAATTGATTCACCGATCAACTGCGGCGAGGTTTTTCGGCGATCACTGCATGCGCATGATTGACAGGATTTGTAATCGTGTACACTGTTAATAGTGAGCTTAAGCGAAATAGCATTCGTTGATACGCTGGTTGATAAGAGCGTTCTCGTCGACGAGAGAGGAATTATCGAAAGCGAAAGGGCGATCTTTTGCATCGACAGACAGAAAACGCAAAGATGTTTACCTTTTGTCATTTTTTTGCATCTTTATTTTTTGCATATTTCCAGAAGTATTCTTTGTTTAAAATTTTTTTGACAATGTTTATTGATAGAAAGATATTTTAAAAAGAGATATATCCATTTTTTTATATTCTGTTGAAGTTATACAGATATTCAGTATCAATTATTTTTTACTATAATTAATACAATTTTACTTTAAATTTTTATTTTGCAAATTTTGTATTAACATTGTTACATTTCTAGTCTGCATGTCGCTGTCATACTTTCGGTAACTGCACTCGTCTTGAGAACGCGTCTTGTTGTCCACAGAAGCATTTCGATAAATCTTATCTGACAAAATAACAATGAATATAAATATTATTTGTCGGTTGTTTAATATGAGTTGGCTAAAGCAAAGATAATTGAAAGAAAAAAAAAAGAAAAAGTGGAGTATTTGGTTCTGAATAATGTCGAACTGCTCATTGGGACTAATCGAAGAAGTGAAAGAGTGTGTTTGTGTGTGCGTGTATGTGTATGAACGAGAGAAAATAAAGAGTGATAGAGACTTTTACCATTAAGCCGTACTAGCATTAATATTACAATCGGTTGTGATTGATTCAATGATTGTTTGCACCGTGACACATAGACACTTAAATTGTTACTTCTCAGAGGTGGCACGAATACGCGGATAGATCGGTATCCAAAACGCGCGCAAATTCCTAAATAAATTAAAACGCTATGTACAAAGCGGTTTGTTTTGAAATTTTCATGTAGATTGATAAAATATAGAGTGAAAAAATCGAGAAGTAACGTGATTTTTAATCTTAATGATTTAATCCAGAAACGTGTGTACTAAGAATCTGATCTAAATTTTTTTATGGGCTATCTTTGTTATTTACGATTTATTTCTCTTTAAATCATTGGATTTTGAAAATCTTTGAATTTTTAGTTTATTTTAGATTCTTTTATTTTCAAATTTTTTTTATTTCTTGTAACTGATTTTTCTGATTCTCTATATTCCTAGATTTTGAGAAATTTTGAGGCTTACCTAATGCTAGCGTTTGTAAATTTTATATATTAACAAAAATAAAATATTGCATTTACAATTGTTAAAAATTCTTGTGAGATTACGGCAGAAATGGCCGTGACTAGAGTCGCGTTGGACCGCTCGTCTCTGCCAATTCGATCGGCCTTTGATCATATTATAAACAATTTGATATGGGCTGACATTTATGTTAGAGTACAACATATCTATGCAGCACCAACGCAATCGCGCGCACGACGTCCGAAGGACAGAAAATCCTCTTTTATTCCCTTGTTTAAAAATTTTCTTTGTAATTAAAAAAATTTGTTTAAATATCTTTTAAACAGTTATATACTTTATTATTTCCCAACAATTTCGACAAATATTTTTTGAGAATATTATTTCCTTGTTTAAAATTACTCAAAGAAATGAAATTACAGAGGATTATAATCACAGAAAAAATGAAAATTTTTTCATAATTTAATCCAAATTTTAAATACACATTTTTCGTACATTAAATATATTTTTTTCTCTCCCCAAGACGTCGCATATATTTCAACATCATGTTGACATGAAAGCATTTAGAAGGATAATTGGCCTCCCGATGGCGGCGGTGCGTAGCGCATGGCGCGGTTTAGATAATTAAAAGGATTAGAAAAAGAAATGGGCGGCCGAACGTCTCGCGGCATCGTGATGCGGCCGGTCGCCAATATTATTTACACACGATTCCGAGGAACTTTTAATCATGTTTAACCTTTATCTCTGGATATTTGCAGAAATTTGTGGTTTGCTGAGTCTTGTCACGACTTTTTGAATGTGTGGAGCCCGATATGTGCATATATAGTCCACGGCTATATATGCATATATAAATATTATATATATATATTATATATATACATAATCATTGTACCACTATACTCATTGTATAAATTACACATTCACCGCCCAAAAAAAAGAAAAAAAAGAGAAAGAGATAGAGACTCTTCTTCTCGATTTGTGAAATCGCGTCTCGTCATCGTTGGCGATGATGAGGATAGCGACGACGACGAAGACACGATGATAATAATGATGTTAAGACGGATTGTCGTTTTCATATCGCGAGTTTTTTAATTACTTGGGCTTGTTTTAACATCACTTTTTTGGAGCAACCGTTATCCTTCTTACCTCCTGGCTTTATTTTAGCTCTGTTTTTGTCGTTTTTTTGTTTTTTGAAACGGTCGAGCCTCGGGATTGTCCATTTGATCATTTTGGTTAATTAGCGATATGGTTAACCATTGATGAATTGAAACGAATGGATAGATTGTTGATATTTTGGATAATTGCAGATCAAACATTTTCAAAGATGCTGTCCAAAAATGTTAATTGAAATCCAAGTTTGAATTCTGATATAGATTTCAAATTTGCAAACTACATGTTGTTTTCGTATATTTAAAAGATGTCTTTAAGTTATTTGTGACAATTGACTAAAGTTCTCAAGCGTTTTAAGCAACAAAATTTTTAACGACAAAATTCAAAACTTAAAACTTACGAATATTGAATTATTTCAAATTTTACGTATATGAAGCATTCTGGATTACAAAATATATCAATTAAAGTAACATCCACATATCCTTATATTAAAGAATCTGTTTATTGCAAGAACCCAAGATGTTAATAATCTTAATTAAATTATATATATTTGAATGATATCTTACTTACGTAGATCCCTTAGGCTCGACCTTTTAGACGAATGTATTTGGCTTCTACCTTGATTGCGTAACGCTATTTGCTTTGAGATCGGTTTCGTATTAAATCTTAGTTCTAGAAGTAAAGGTTGCTCAATGACGAATTATTGTTCGAGAATAATTGCTTGAATTTTCCACGAGTGCAGAGAGTTAAGTTTTGACTAACACAAATTCAGAAATTTTTAAGGAACATTAAAATTTAGATAATACACGAATTCTTTCGAGGACATTTATTTATTGAATTATTCTCGAGTGTGATTCGTTTTAACTCCTTGATCGTGGATCCAGTTGTGTGGACGATCTATAATATTAGCGATCTTGATGGATCCTCGAGTGAGTATGGTCCAAGATGATCAACCTCTCGGAAAAAATCTAATGTAACAACTGAAATTATCCTCAGTTAATAAGAATTGTTTTTTTATCAGTTTTTTAAATGTTATCTCTTAAAAAATATTTGTGGAAATGATCAGAATTACACCATAAATATATTAAAGCTCTTGGTTTTTATTAAAAAATTGTTCGAATCCTATTATGGAAATTTTTTTATTCATGAAAAGGATTTACATTTTTAAGAATTTTTCTTTATTTTTGGAAATAAATTTTTAAATCATTTCTAAATAATTGGAAAGCATTGCGTGTGTTTATGGACAAGTAATTTAAAAATAAATAAATGCAGAGATTGAGTAGATGGCCTTCATATGAGAAGAGTGGTTGATCACCTTGTAAATGTTTTTACAAAGAAGCCCGTCTGCGCCCCGGCAGTTTACGCCGGGCGTAATAAAGCTCAAAAAAGGCCTCAGGGGCGACAGGCGGGCACAATATCTTCGGTTATTTTTTTTCACCATTATTTAGTGACTAACATTGTTTGAGCTTTGAATAGTATCTTGATCAAAACGGTGTATGTCATGTGTAAGATATACTTGGGTGTGGGAGTACCACTCTGGAGATCGGTAGCACGTTGGACAATCTCTTTTCGTTGTGACGGGAACATGTGTTTTGTAATATTATCGAGTACGTTTCTTTAGGAACAAAGTTATCTGTTTTGATATTAATTTTTTAAAAATTGAATTAATGACATTGAAGCGGTTACATTATTAAAACTACTTGTGTTAGTTTGAACTGAAAGTTTTCAAATAATCGTTTAGAAACGAGCTTTTGAATTAAAATAATCCTTAATACCATCATCTTAAAAGTAGTTTTTATATATATTTTTAAATTATTTACCTTGCTATCAAATAATATCGCTTAATTTTGAACACATCTTAAAAGAGTTCTTTGAATCCAAAATGTTTATAAGGTCTGAGTTTTTTAAATATATTAAAAAAAAACATTGGTGCAATTATTGTAGAAATATTTATTTTTTATATATTAATTTTTAATTTTTATAAATTATGATAATATCACAAATTATCCCATGAAAAATATGAAGATGATATTAAATTGAGGACTGTAGATTCTACGGAAGAAGTTGAAAGCCATTAAAAGGATACTGGAATGACTGTCAAACTTGATCGAAGTCGATAACGTAGAATTATTAGTTCACATTATAACAAGATTTTGCGTGTATTTTTTTATAGATTTGGAAAAATTTTTTCAGAATTAAGGAACACATATTAATATGACTTTGTGAATTGGACTTTATACCGAGAAAACGAGAATATATTGCGTGGCAAGTATGGTAAGTTGGCTATTACCTACGATTACGGGGAGTAGGCGCATAAGCCGAAGGCAAGTGCGTTTACCCGTACGAGTGGGAAAAGCTGATCTGCACGTGTTGCACATAGTATTTTTTGTTACCTGTGCGTCGAAGTATGGTCCTTGAGTGTTCTTGGATCCTCACAAATACTCAAGGTCAGATTTATGAGAGCAACAAAGCGCGATAATTCTGCTAGAGTTACCATGCGTATCGCGAGATGGCATGCTTATGCAAGTGAAGTTAGACGTAAAGTCAGCTGGTCGTAGGTTAAATTAGCTTTAGATAATGCTATAAAGTCGTGAAAGGAATACTTTTTTTATGCCATCTATGGGGAGCATAAAAACAATGAAATAATAGTTTGCGTAGGATAACTGAATTGTGGGTAAACGGACTTTATGGACAAAAGAGAGACACGAAAAGAACCACTTTTGACGCACATGTAACAATTTTTTTTATATTGCTTTGCTTACCGACTTTTCACGCATAGGTACGTCGAAATTTTTATAGAACAATTTTATCTGAATTAGGTATTAAAGTCTAATTTTAAAAATTTCACAATACTTGTTCTTGTCATTTAGGTGTCTGGAATCTCGAATTTTGTGAACACAAATTATAGATCTTTTATATCAAGCAAATATTGTTATGACATTATAGCTTTGTGTGCCTTTACTTAAGGAATGGTAAAAAAACTGTAAATTATAAAATTTTTCCCATTTTTAGCATAAAATCCAGACTGGTAACATATTTTCATTCTGTAGGAGGTTTTTTAAATCTATAAAAGCAGTAAGATGTAAGTAGTTGTTTGACAAAAATTACTGCATTTTATTGGTAAAACAGATTTGCCTTTAGCATCCTCTTAATTAACATGAAATATAGAAACAAAAATTTTCTTGATTTATAATAAATTATTTGCCGATTGAAGTATAACCAATATTATCTTTTTATTGTTTAGCAGACCATATATAAACCTTCAATTTCTTCATAGTTTTTATGTATTTTACAATTAACTTATGTAATATATTTGATTCTGTTCGTGAAATTATGTTCGTGAAAGTTATATTTGTATAAAATATAAATAACAAATATAATTAATTAATAATACAATTATTTTCCCGCTTTTTTATCTATCATTGATTTTCAATTTATCTATTTGCATTTTCTATGTAAAATTGGTATTTAAAATTATTTATTATTAAAATTTGAATCGGAATTTGATTCTTTGCAAGCTCTGTTTTGAAAAATGACTTATATTTAGTAAAATTACTTAAATTAAAATTTTTCTTTTGCGATATATTGAAGGGAACAAACTATAGTGGAATAATAATAGGTATTGCATCAGAGATCGGAGATTGCAAAATATACGAATACACGTATTTGTATTTTTATATTTCAACTTTTGATTTAAAATTAGCGTAAAAAAACTTTTACATATAAAATATGTAAATAAAATAATTATTTTTTTTATTTTAACTATGTAAGTAACATAGTTATTTTTTTTAATTTGGCGGTTATACTAAATCGGTCATTAATTTTTAAAATTTTTATTTTAGACTTACTATTAGCAATCAATGCTATTAATCTTTTTATACTAAAATTTAACAAAATATTCTTAGCAGAAAAATTTCTACAATAAAAAGTTAATTTGATAAAGCAGGCAACTTTTCAAAGATCTTTTAAGATTTTTAAAATTTTATTTTAATCTCCAGTTCTTTTTTTTATGTTTTGCAAAGGTCTTTCTGTCCTAACTGAATAAAATAAACTTACATTTAAAATTTGAATTGTGTTAAACTAAATTTGACAACTTGGTTGTCAATTATAAACCACTGGATTATCTTGATTAAGAAATACCAAAACTAAATAATTAAAAATTCAGCATTCCTGAGATTGCTTTAAATAGTTATGCTTAGAAAAAGATCAAAATGACATTAAAAAATTAATCGAATTTGTTCAGATCGCTTCGATTCATTTCGGGTCGTTGATCTTGAGATGCTGATGCTGAAAATCGAATTAGCCGGAATTGGTTCAAAGTCACAACCGGGAGAGAGAGGATCCAATCGTGCCTTCGATCTCGACGACGCGCTCTACGCGTGCTCGACGCGGACGAGATTACGATTTACTCACAGATTCCATTCTTTAATGCTGCGTCGAGACGCGAACGGGGTGCGCCGGCACTCATCCTTTTTTGGCAGTGTGGTACCATGTACCATGTTGGCTTAGATTAAACACTTTTTCACACACACATACACACACACACACACACATATGCCATTCGCAACCTGCGAATTCGAGGTAGAGCTGCATTACGCATTGCCTTATGTTACAGCGTATCCAGTGGCGCCGCATCCACCGACCGGCTTTGTCCCTGCGCCAACGCAACCTCCAACCTATGGTGGTAAGACAAGATCTTTACATTTCTCTTAAATGGCCTCTAGACGCTCAACAATATAAAAAAAATATAGACAATTTAACAAAAACTCACTATAGCTACAAACTCAATGTAATCTCTAGATGATTAGTAATATTGAACATATTAAAAGCATGAGGGGTCAGTCAGTTTGAGATTGTATAGACAAAACAACCCTAGTATTTGGGAATGGACGTATTTTATAAAAAAATATTAAATTAAAAAAATATATAAAAAAATTGTGAAAGTTTTATCTAAAATATTTTTCTATATACACTGTTTCATTGATGGTTGTTTTTTAAATCAAATAAAAACCGCATTTTTAAGAGATTGTTTCATTTCTTAAACATGAATTTGGGTCGATGAAGAAAATACGTGTAACTTATTTTTATTTCTGTGTCAAACACATTTTGTGTTTCATAACATACTTCAAAGAGAATGATTCCAAGTGGTAATGATCGGGTTATTAATGTAATGAGTGGATTGTTTGGATTTTGTTTTGTTTCTTTGTTAATTTTTTTGAAACCCTGTTGTATGCTATCTATGAGAAAATGCAGCATGAGGTATATACATATTTAGATAGTACGTTCCAGCAAAATATCAAAATAATTACAAAAAAATGTTTTTGAAATATGTTCTGTGTCTCTTTCCTGGTGAACATTTTTCTTAAAATTGTTCATGTAATTTTTCAGAATTTTTACATAAATTTCAGGAAATTCCAAATTTTCTGTAACTTTATAATTTTTTAGAAAATTACTAAAAAATTAGTATTGATATAAAGTTTACTTTTTAAGATTTTTTTACGCGAATTGTGGAACACTTTTCAAAAGTATTAAGAAAACTTATTTTTTAGAATTTTTTATATATGTGAATTTTGAAATATTTTTTTAAAGATTTTTATTTTATAATTTCCGAAGAAAACTTATAAAAGCTTATAAATCTAAAAAAATTGAAGATAGTTCTTTAAAAATCTTCAATGATAATAAAGTTTAAATTAAATTTTTTTAATATAATTAGATTTTTTTTATCGGGACTACTTGCTTATTTTTTCAAATTATCTCTTAAATCAGAAAATCTTTAAAAATTTTGTCTCTTGAACGAAAAAAATTAAATTGTTCAAACAAGAAAGTCTTGAATGAACATGATGTTTGAAATTTTCAAAAAAATGAATTTTACAAGAATGAGTAGACGGATCAGAATTAATAATTATTTTGATTTTTTCCGTTTATCTTGAACAGAAATAACTAATAATGATTACCTGTTTTCTTTAGCTTATTTAATTATTTATTTTTTTCATTTATACTTTCTAATTATTCAACTTTTTTGACGCACAAAATTTTTCTGTTTGTGTTTTTGTGGGCAAGAAAAAAAAATCAGATTTATGATTAGCCCAGCATTTAAAAACTTTTTGGGTTGTTAAATTTTAATTTTTAATGTCAAAATTGTTTTTTAACGTTAAAATTTAGATCCAATCTAATATTGTTACATCGAGTTACTTAGACTGCATTTAATGAACTATTTTATTTTGCATTCATGATTTACAGGAAACGCAAATACAAAATTTTGTTAATCAGATTTTGGTTTTTTTTTTACAGCATATTGAGTCTACCATTTTTAATTTTGATATTGTTTATTTTGATTTCATACTTAGCGACACGTAAAACCCTCAAACACTAAGTTTCATCAGTCAGATAGATTTTTAATTTTTTCAGCGATTATATTGGATCTGCCATTTTGAATTTGAATATTTTCCATTTTGATTTTGTATTTAGCAACTTACAAAATCTCCAAACATTAGATTCTATCAATCAGATAAAAGTTTTTTCAGTAAACATGCTAATTCCACCATTTTTAATTTGGATTTTTTAATTTTTTATTTTAATTGCAGTAATCCAAAAAATTTCTAAGTACTAATTTTTATGAAAATCGGATTGGTCAATAGAAAACAAATCGGTATGCGCTATATGGCATCAGTGTTGTCGAAGTAGTTAATATTAATATAACTTCATCGAATTTAATTTCCAATGTTATAAGTATAATGTTATAAGTACAAAAAGAACCTTATATGTATTGAGAATTGGAAAAATTACATTTTAAAAGTAACTAATTACTGTTATTTGTTTCTAATTCTTAAAAGTAATTCATTATTATATTACTTAGAAAGTAATGATTTGTTATTTTTTCTCTTTTTTTGCAAAACTTCACAAAAGTGTAAGGTAAAAAATTTTAAAATGCTCAAAATGAAAATTAAAAAAATTTGGTTTTATTAAATTTACAAATATAGCGAAATTTATATTTTTTCTTTGCCCTAAATTTGTATTTAAAAATTTCAACATGATAATTTTAAAACCAAAATTGGTTTTAAGATATATGTGTTAATATGATTAGTTTATGAAATCTTAAAACTGTATTTAAAGGTTGACAAGAGACTGTGTTAAGCGTTATTTACACGGAGTGACTTTTATTCGTTTTTAAACAAGCATCTTAATTCGTCAGCAAATTTGCTAAATGGTTTTCTTTTATTCGTTGACGTCTATAATTTTAAAGTCATGGTGTTTAATAATTGCTGTGACAAAGTTGAACATATCCAACTTTACCCATTCTTGTCAAACAAATAGTGTCAGCGTAAAAAATCGGTCCGCTACAATATTGCGCGATTTTTGACGCTTCTTATTGATATAGAAGAAGTAGACAGCATTATATAAAATTATATATAATTATACAAAAGATTACACATAATTATATATGTACCAGATATGTAAATATGAAACCGGAATTTTTGTATAGAAAATACACGTTTATTGTATGAAAATGATAAAAAATATTTTATTTAAAGTATTGCCCATTGCTAGCTATACATTTTTCCCATTTCTCTGACAATTTGTGGCGTGACAATGCCACGCCAAAAAAACTGTTCCTTTTTTGAGGTAAACCAGTCATCGAGCTATTTTCGTACATTTTTGTAAGATGTGAAGCGCTGCTCAGCAAGTGCGTGTCCCATCGATGCAAATAAGTAATAATCGGATGGAGCCAAGTCTGGTAAGTATTTTCTCGCATGCGAAAGTATTTTCCAACCAAACGCCTCAATCGCTTCCTTGACCGGTTTTGCTGTGTGTGATAATACATTATTATGAAGCAAAATTACTTTGTGTTGTCTTTTTTGATATTCTGGTCGTTTTTCACGCAAAGCTTGATTCAAATCAATCATTTGTTGTCGGTAGCGTTCAGTATTAACGGTTTCGCCAGGTTTTAGCAGCTCATAATAGATCACCCTTCTGATCCACCAAACACAGAGCATTGTCTTCCGTCCATAGCGATTTGATGACCTTGCAGTCGATGTTGATGATTTACCTGGAGTTACCCATGATCTTTTACGCTTAGAATTCTCAAAATATATCCACTTTTCATCGCCAGTCACAATTCGATGAAGAAATGACTTTCTTTTGTACCTGACGAGCAGCATTTTGCAAGTGGTTTTTCGATTTTTTTGCTGTCTTTCATTCAGTTCATGTGGAATCCATTTTTCCATCTTCTAGATCTTTTCCATGGCTTTCAAACGTATGGAGACAGCTTCTTGTGTCACGTTTAATTGATCCGCGAGTTGTTGCATTTGAACGTCATCCTCATCCAACAATGCTTGCAATTCGCTGTCTTCAAACTTTTTTGGTGGTCTTCCATGTTCTTCGTTTTTCACGTCAAAATCGCCACTTTTGAATTTTTTAAACTACTCAAAGCACTGTGATTTACCAAGAGTATGCTCAGCTTCGACAAGCATTTGATGCGATTCTGTAGCAGTTTTCTTCAAATGGTAACGGAAAATCAATGCTGTTCGCAAATCGTAGTTTCCAGGCACAAAATTCGACATGTTCTACGCTATTAAAAACTATGTTGTTGTATAAAACTTGTATTATTGTGAGTTGAAAATTTTTATTAGATGTCAAAACAAGAAAATGGCGCTAATGATGCGGTTTGACGGTAATTACATTGACAGCTAGCGCAACATCTATGGGCAAATTCCGGTTTCATATTTACAACCTGGTACTTTTATATAATTTTATGATGTAATTGAATATGATTATGAAAAATTTTTTAGTGGATAGATGTCCGGTCAGTTTTGCTACGTGTAATACTTGCACAGAGAGAAATATTTTTTTAGATTTAATAAACAGTTTTGTTTGACATTTCATATATTTCTTTGGTTTTAATAAATTTTATACAGAATTCTTTAGATATAATAAAATTTATTAGAAATAAAGAAATATATGCTTTGAAATACTCGAACAAAACGGTTTATTAAATTTAAAGAAATCTTTCTCTCTGTGTGGAACATGCTTCTTGGTGAGGTTTGATTATAAAAATTATTCATATCGTAGCGATCATTAAACGCCGCGATTTTAAAATTGTAAATTCTACACTGAAAAAAGGCTTGGTTATAATAATTCAGCCTTGGTTAAAGTTATCCAGTGGCCTGGTGAAATAGTTTCAACTAAACGTATAGGTAAATATAACAAAATAATTTGGTTAATGTTAACAAAAGAATGTATTAAACCTGTATACGACTTAGTAAATTTTGTCGATCAGAAATTTGTTCTGGAGACAGGCTGACGATAAAAGACGCCAGTGACATGCATCAAAAATCGTTCATTGTAAATAACGCTTTAACCTTTGTGTTAACCTCGGTCAGTTGTAAACTAAGGATTCGTCGTTTTCGTATTACAGCCAAAGAAAACCTTGCTCAATAAATAAATGGTTTTCGCGTACGTAATTAGTAGGATTGTTTGTAGCTCGTTACAGAACAATTTTCTACAAAATAGGTTAATATAAAATTATTATTAAATGTGCAGGGAACATGCATTTATTACAAATTTCTAAGAGGCAAAATGTAAAGATAAGAGCGGATATATTGATAAGGAGAGATTATTGCTTTGTCTCGTACTTTATGTGTTGTCACGTCTCCGTGTTTAGGTACAAACATTAACAAGATATGACCAAATTGCATGTATATTGTACACGGACATATATTTATATATCTAAGATTAATTTGTTTCCTTCTGTTCAAACCTAAAACCAAAGTTTTGGATTGTTCCACTTGGGATTTCTAATATCAATTCGGGGCCCATTATTTTTATCGATCGTCGTTAAGATAGTTGTAAACATAACAACAGATTATGAATACTAGTTGGAGATTGAAGATTGCGCACGCATGCACACACACACGCACGCACACACACATCTCGCGAACTCTTAAATTCTGATTCTAATGAATGGCATAAATGTGGAGGAGAGTAAATACATGAATTTAGAAATTTTCCGTTTGGGCCCAAAAACGGTTTAAAGGGGTGAAATCACCCTTCAAAGATAAAAACATCTTTGCCTTTTTTCGATATATCTCGTAAATCAAACGAGATATCAAAAAATATTTTATACAAAAGTTTTACAACATAAATACCTCTATTTAACTACGCTATTTACTTAAAAAAAAAAATTTTTTTTTTTTTTTCAAAAAATAAATAGCATAGTTAAATAGAGGTATTTATGTTGTAAAACTTTTGTATAAAACATTTTTCGATAATATTTTGTTTAATTTATGATATATATCGAAAAAAAGGCAAAAATGTCTTCATTTTTGAGGGATAATTTCACCCCTTCAAACCGTGTTTGAGCTCAAACGAAAAATTTCTAAATTTATGTATTTATCTCCTCCACATTAATGCCAAGTTTTATTAAAATCAAAACTTTTGGGTTTGCGAGTTGCCCTTCTCAGTTTTATTCAGTTTTAATACATAGTATGGGAGTACTGTGCAAAATGTCAATGTTTTTTCAAAAAACAACTTTTTTCAAAAAATAAGTAGCATAGTCAAATAGAAGTATTAATGCTGTAAAACTTTTGTATAAAACATTTTTTGATATTTTGTTTAGTTTATGAGATATATTGAGAAAAGGCAAAAACGTCTTTACCTATGAAGAGTGATTTCACTCCTTTAAACTGTTTTTGGGCCTAAACCGAAAGTTTCTAAATTCGTGTATTTACTTCCTCTATATTTATGCCAAATTTTATTAAAATCAGAGTTTAAGAAGTCGCGAGGTTTTTTTGTTGGTAAATGTGGCAACGCTGCAAAAGAGGTTAGATCTTGCTAACTCTTTGAAGATACTTTTTCGCTAATACTCTCTTCTCTTTCCAAAAATACTTTTTTGGGGCACGTTTTTTTATTTTAAACATTAGAATCAGAGGACGGGCTCGGCTCCAACATTTTCAAAACAAATCTGACATCGAATGGAGCAGTCTGCTGCACGTACGTGCAGTCAGTCCTTCGCGTGGCATTACCACGTCTAAACTATACTAATCAAACGAGAGAATGTACTCGCTTGACTAGTTTGGTATCGACAGTACTACTTTAAAAGATTTTGAAATATAACAAAACTAAAAATTATTTTATCAATAAAGTATGATTTTATCTCTTAAAACCGTTTTACCGATTGCGGTCTACATCACGCTTCGAAACATTTGATTGATTAATTTGTCATGTTAAGCGATGGGTGCCGCCACGGTGCGGAGGCAAACGGTAACTAAAAATAGGTCTAAGATATACTGTTTGAATGCTTCGTAAGAGACTTAAGAGAAAATGACTTTTTTGGTAAATTTAACCGATTTATTAAACTACGCAGGTGAGGGCAGTCGCAAATATATTGAAGGGAGAAATGTTGTGAATGCACATCACTTGATAACGTGATGACAGTGGCATCACAGATGATGATGAAGAGAAAACGAGTTTAATATTTTTATGTCTGAAGTCAAGCAATTTATACAGTAATCTACATGAAATTAATGTATAAATTATAAAAAATATTGATGAAAAAATTATTAAATGTTCATGTTTGTGTAAAGCCGAGTCTGGACAATGCAAGCACCGCATAGCAGCGCTTATATATTTAATTAGGTAAAAGTTATATATAAATATATTAAAAGTATTATTATACTTCTAATTATTTAATTTTAATGTAACAAATATTTTTCACTTAATTTACAGGACAGAAATGATGTGATATAGAAAGATCTACATGCACTGATATTAAACATAAATGAGGCAAATTAAAAAACACTGTCAGAACAATGTATGAAGCGGTACCAATTAAAAAATTTTGTCATAGATTACAAAAAGAATGTAATTACATGGGTACCCGAAATTAGTCCATGTATGCTAGATAAACTTGTGCAATGTATATTAAAAGGTAATTAATTAGTTTATTGTATAAATAATAAATATACATTCTTCACATAATGTACACAATCAAGAATTTTTGCAGATAAGAAAAACAGTATGCTTATAAATTAAAAGAAGGCTACAATAAATGAGAAAAGATCTGCACTTAATACTGCTCCAAAGAAAAATATATTTATTACCGCAGAAGAATGCAAATTGTATCTTTAGTCAGACAATTTGTTCACCAATAGAAAATGATTCGCTTTTATATAAGGTGATTACAAATTAACTAACTTCGAGTATCTTGTAATTACATTCTTTTTGTAATCTATGACAAAATTTTTTAATTGGTACCGCTTCATAGATTGTTCTGACAGTATTTTTTAATTTGCCCCGTTTTTGTTTCATATCAGTGCATGTAGATCTTTCTATATCACACTTTTCTGTCCTGTAAATTAAGTGAAAAATATTTGTTACATTAAAATTAATTAATTAAAAGTATAATAATACTTTTAATATATTTATATATAACTTTTACCTAATTAAATATATAAGAGCTGCTATGCAATACTTGCATTGTCCAGGCCCAGTTTTGCACGAACATGAACATTTAATAATTTTTTAATCAATATTTTTTATAATTGACATTAATTTCATGTGGATTACTGTACGTATAAATCGCTTGACTTCAGACATAAAAATATTAAACTTGTTTTTTCTTCATCATTACCTGTGATGCCATTGTACATCAAGTGATGTGCATTCACAACATTTTCCCCTTCAATATATTTGCGACTGCTCTCACCTGCGTAGTTAAATAAATCGGTTAAATTTATCAAAAAAGTCATTTTCTCTTAAGTTTTTTACGAAGCATTCAAACAACATATCTTGGACCTATTTTTAGTTACTGTTTGCCTCCGCACCGTGGCGGCACCCATCGCTTAACATGACGAATTAAAACGAAGATTTTTACGAATTAACCAATCAGAAAATAATTCAAAATATTTATAGTGGACTTACAGCTTGTAGCTGAAATTTTAGTTTTAATGAGATCAAAATTTTGTGCTAAGTAATACGAATTTGCGATAAAAAATAGGAGTTTTTATTTAGAAAAATTGAGCATGAATCAGATAAAACTTAAAATGAGCCTTGGACTCACAATTTGATTGGTTTATCTCACAATTTTTTTTTAATCCTGAAACTTATTATTTGATGTTTTCAGTTAAAATACTTTTTTTTTAAAAGAATTTTTGGATTTCCATACTTTTTTCTTGTTTTGTATAATAGTTTTTATAATAATTTCTTTAGAGTTTTTTTAAGCTGATAATAGCATTATTTAAGTATGACATTAAATTTATTTATGATATTATTTCTAGCTGTATAATTGCATTTGAAGTTCGACAAACCATATCGGTACACAATCTGTAGAACTGAAATAGAACATTATGTAACAGAGTGCTCGCCTTCGGCGCGCCTTCCACTCCCCGCAATTATGGGAAGTAGTCGATTCGCACAAGTTGCACATACTGTTTATTACACTAGAACATTATATTTCGTGCGCTTTGCGCATGCTATTGTCTTTTTTTTTGTTATTAATTTGCGCGCGTGCGTGCGTGCGTGTGCGCGCGCGCGCAAAGAATTCATATTTTTAATTTTTTTTCTTTTTTATTTACAATAACTTTCTCTCTTTTTAAAATAAACTTTTTTAAATCTTTTGCTCGCGTTTACCCGCATTTATGGGAAATAGCCAATCCACACAAATTGCACATACTATTTTTTGTTACGAGAATGTAGAAAATGGCGAAGGCAAGAAGAAGTTCAGGGTGGAAGGCAGAGAGCGGAGCTCCCCACAAATAAAAAATTTTTATTTTAACCCTCTGCCTACACATGGGGTTACGGTAACTCCAGTCGATTTTGAAATGTTCGCTACTTAAAAGTATTTTATAGCAAGGGGACACTGGAACCAGGGGGGGGGGGAGTTTGAACTGTGCTCTACTTATTCCTTTTTAGGCGTTGCGAATGTTCTGAAAACAGAAGTAGGAGCATCGAAAGTGTGTGTTGGGGTTACAATTACCCCGTGTGTAGGGAACGTAACAAAAAAAAGGAAAAGTTTCAAATTTGAAGGGTAAGTAAAGTTATTTTTTTGTTCATTACGTATCATTTACGCATAAAGTACTTATATATATTATCAATGTCGCGATCACTTTGCAAAAATGAGCTGCAATTGTAGCATTACAAATTAAAAAATTTTTTTATAATAAATAAAATGTTTTGTAATAAATATTTTTTGTATTAATAATTATGTTTTTGGGTATTAATAATTATATTTTTTAAATAAATATTACTATTTTTTTTTTACTATTGTGTTTAAACTGCATTCATTTTTTACTAAATTCACATTACAAAATAAATATATTTTTTGAACAGAATAAAAAAACTGACAATAGATTCTTAAAGTACAACTCTTCCCCTTTCCATTGATCACCATTTTAATTACTTTATCTATTTTTTTTAATAAATACGGGCGTTTAAAAAAAGGGCAAATTTTTACAAAAATTTTTCGTTCCTTTCTCATTCTTTTTAAAAAATCTCTTTTTTTTAAAATGTCTTCGATTTTTCAGTCAAGACCATCATAATTCTGAGATTTTTTCCTTTTGATTAAAAAAAAAAGTTAAAATTGATTAAATACATTTGGAGATATAAGTCAACGAAATTTGGGGGTTAGCGTAACCCCTGTGTGTAGGAATCGGGAAAAAAATAAGGTGTGTAGGCAGAGGGTTAATTAAATTTACAACCTTTATTTGAAATATTTAAAAAAATTTATAATTTGTTGAAATAAACATTAAAAACTACAATTTTTATGGGTTTTTTACAGTGCATGTTATGAGATGACGATGAAATGTCGATAATGTCTGCAAGAGTTTTCATATGCGTGTCACGAGATGACGTCCCTACGATGCGAATGTGAGAATGAAGGGAAAGGTGTACAAGATTGATTAAGCGTGTAAGAATCATCGTGCTGAAATGATTCCTACACGACTATTCCCGCACGTTTGATTGGTAGGGGACCGAGTCACTTGTGTGAGAAAAATCTTTAAACAATCGGCGACTTTGCGGCCGGTAGAGGGGCGCGAAAGGACCACTCTCGAGGCACAGCATGTGATAAAAAAATTGTTTTTTGCTGCCCATGCCCTAAGAAAGTTTTTTTCTCACGTATCACTTTACACTTAAGGATCAACATTTCAACAACGCACAGATAAAAAGAAATATTATGTGCGATATGTGTGGATCGGCTATTGCCTACACGTCTAGGTGAACGCACTTAAAGCGATTAACCAACTCGCTGCACTAGTTGCACAAATATCTATTTGTTGTGGTGCCAAAAAGTTGTCCTTTTCGGAGTTAATTGGATATTTCACATTTGTTACACAATGTACTATTTTGTTACATGTGCATAGAAAGTTGTTTATTAAGTCTCTTCTGGTCGAAAAATTACCATTTTTGCACGGATTTGACACAATTCATTAGTTTATCATTTTTGTTAAATAAGTGACATGAACAGTAAAGTAATGCATTCCCTTCTTTTCCATACTTGCTTTATTTTCCGCATACTTTCTTTCGTTATTACACTCGCATGCGCGTCATTTCACAATACGTATACAAACTCTCGTAGAATTATCGACGTTTCGTTGCTTTTGAAAACTTAACTTTAACTAAACTTAATTTGTGTTAACAAAGATATCATCGATGTTAAGAAATACTGTGAGTCTCAACAATATTGACATTTATAATAATGATAAACTCATTGCATTTCTTAAACAACTTCTAAGAATTTTAAAGCAAAAAACGAAAATTTTTACAATAGAAGAAATTGAAAATTTTTCGATGAAGCTCCTGATTATGTAAATTTAGTTACAAAGATAAATATTACCAAATATAATTTTTTTTTATTAGAATAATTGTTTTAAAATTTTATTTGTGAGGGGTTTGTTTTCAGCTTGTACGTCGATTCCATATTCACGAATAATAGCCGATTTTCTACTTATTACATAATTTATTAATAATTAATATAAATTATTAACTTCAGATCTGTTTCGACTATTTTTATTTGTATGTAGCCTATATATACACAAGGTTTTATTAAACTCAATTTAATTTGTACTTTCTTGTAAGTGCATGAAGTACAGAGGCTATTGAACTAAAGATGGAAAAATGAAAAAGCGTCCAAAACAAGCGAGAGCGATTAGCGCAGCACATGTACACATGATTGATGTGAAGAGTTCGGGCGTCCGAGAAAACACAAGCGGCGCGTCGCTTGTTGTGTCCGTGTGCGGTCAACACGTGTGTGTATAAACTTTAACTGCTTATATTTCAGCTCTAAGGCCCATTTAGAAAAAGTGCTTTACATATATTCGTTAGATAATATTCCCTATTATAGCTGTAAATTTTATTAAAATCGGTGAAGAGCAGAGTATTATGACCTTTTATAAAATGGCGGACCTTCAATTAGTTTCACCGATAGAAGCGCTAATAATTATCCATATATTCAGATCAATGCTCGAATTTTTAGATTTTCTAGATTGTATTTTTTATCACATAATATTGCAGTTATTACAAAAAAAATCTTAGAGAAATTTTATTCCAATATGTTGTATATTTTAAATAATTTTTTTTTTTTTTTTTTTTTTTTTTTTAGAATTCTGCAGATAATTTTTCAAAATTTTTATATAAATTTTATAATTTTATAACGAGCAGATTAATTGGTGTCGTTATATGCTGCAAATGTTTAGAGAAGGGCTAAGTAAGGATGTTTTTAATATTGTGACGAAATCTAGACATACAACTATAATCCAGAAACAAAGCGTTAGAAGAAAGGTTTGCAGCTTATAATAAGGAAATATGGATAGTGTTAAAACAAGAGTGGAATAAAATATTTAATAACTAATTTTTGAGAATGCATAAATATATTGATGCTCAGGAAGAATATGTAGTATGTATTGTTTAAATAAAGAATTATGCCAAAATGGACTCAAAGCGCGCAGAAATGAAACATACTATCTTAATTTACACACAAAAAGGTATAGGAAATGTACAATTTAAGTTCCTAAAATCTCCACCGGGCGGTGCTGGGACAATTTAAAGTGGCGGAGAAAAGAAAAAAAATTTTTTTAATTCCGAAAAAAATCATTTAAGTACATCTTGAAGAAGGCATAAAAGATTTATCCGAGCACGTAAATGATATATTTGTTGCGTTTTCTATCTTGAATGAAGACATATCTACATGATTGTTTTAATAATAATTTAGTTTTTTCGGGAATGATTGTTTTAATAATAATTTAGTTTTTTAAAAATGTGACTTGGAAAAAAGTTGTGTTTTTTAATAATGTATTTCCAGGATTTTTTCAAAATTTTTTGAGAAACTTTTTCTTCTCCCATCCATCACTTTAACCTTTCAAGGTCACTGTAGGAGGTTACCACCCATCGCTTAAATGTAACACGTTATATCTTTCTGATCTAAGAATAAATAATACTTTTTGCCTTCTAGTGATAGTTACAATAAAGGTTTCAACTTTTGTACTTTTCTGTAACTGAAAGTCGCAGTAGTTTGCTTTTGGCAGTCGTCCGAAGACAAGGTAGGATGGTAGCCACCTAGTGTACAAATACCTTTTTTTAAAAGAAAATCAAAGATTATTTTCTTTTTTAAAGTACAACCCAGATAGCATAAAATATTTATAAAATATAAGAAGGAAGAATATTTAAGATAAATATTTTATACATATTTTTATGTCCGAGTTAGGTATAAAAAAATTATGATAAACATTTATGAAAATATTTAAAATAAATATTTATACCATTATTATCAAAGAATATAAAAAATATTTCAAGTTTATATACCATAAATATTTTTAGTATATTTTAAAAATATATTCTATATATTGTTGATAATAATGTAATCATTTCTAAATGGTTTATGAAAATAATTATATAATCTTTAAAAAATATTTTTTGAAAATAAATTTGTAAAATATTTATAAATATTTATGATAATATTTTGTGCTGGGAAGACTTGAACAATAAAAGTCTAAATTTTTAGTTAAAAATATTGAAAATTTAAAAAGTTATGATTTATTTTGTAAAAACTTGTTTTTCTAATGTTGCAAGATTTAAGATTTTTTTAAGGTACTAATGTTTTTAGATTTTTTGCTTAAAAAATATTAGAATAGATTTTTCAATCATTCAAGTTTATCCATGAATTTTTTTGTTACCATATCTTTGATAATTTTATAAATACAGCTATTTAAAAATGATGATGGGTAATAATTACCCAGTATGAGCTCGTCGTTCGAAAAATAAAGTGTAGTCTAGTCGTGGGAGCAGATGGTATTGGCTTGATGTAAAGTATTTTCTGTCACAGATCAGTCCTAAATAACATTCATAATAAGAATATCGACGTGCGTCAGGCGAAAAACTATGGAAAATATTTTTTAATTGCACAAGTTTGAAAAAATCGCGAAAAATGGCCTGTTTTTGCTCGAATTGCTCGTTGTAACTTGAAAACGAAGCCTCTGACGAAAAAATTGTACAGAACATTTTTTGTTTATCTTGATGTTTTCTACAAGAAAAGTGCGTTTTTAAATTAAAAATTTGTATATTTGCATTGCAAAATAGAAAAAACTGATTAAAAATGTAGCTTTTTTAACCGCTTGGCAATCAAGGTAAACATTAGTTGTTATTAATGAAAATATAGATTAGGAAAGTTCAAACTATTCTTAATTTATATTCTAAAGCCGCCCGTGATCCGTCGAATAATTTTTGCACAGTCAATTTGTTAATTTACAAAAATTAAAAACTGATCAAATGCCGCGTCTATAAAAAAGCCCTTATACAAGCGCTGATTTTTTTACGTATTCTCGGGAATCTCCTAAACAATAAAAAATTGAAAAAGTTCTATTTTTTTAGTCATACTTTTTTTTAGAATTTTTTGAAAATTTTGAGCTTGTAAACAAATAGAATTTCTTCGAGGATTTTGATTGGTTTTTTTTTTTACATTAATAGTATTGCAAAGCTTGGTTAATTTAAGCTCAACCAGTTTAAAATATCTTGATTAGGTTCGGAGATATTAAAGGTCAAACTTACTGTTAGTCGCTATTTGCGGCTGAACTATATAACATGTCGACATTAACCAAAAATGTGCTGGCAGCTTATTTCATGCAGTTTTTAAACATGTATTGCACATTGACGTTAAATCTCGTCTACAGAAGTCGCAAGCAGCCAGTTGCGACTTGCGACAGCCAATGATTGTCGAGCTTTAACTAGAAACTAGGCGCTCATTGGCTGTCGCAAGTCGCAACTGGCTGCTTGCGACTTCTGTAGACGAGGCTTTAGCATTGTTTTGCGTCTTGAAAAACTGTTAGAAGAGTACCGCGAGCGTGCGAATTTCGTCGCTGCGGCTGAAAGTGGAGGGAAGGGGATAGCCTTGAGCGCGAGGAGTAAAAGTGAATCCGCGCGCTTCAAATTCGCTCGTGCTGCAAAAAAAGTGATTTTCTCAGCAACGGATGCACGAATCGAGACGTTTTGTGTTTTAAATTGATATAAGAAATCGAGAGAATAACGAATTGGATGTTAAAAATTAAAAATATTCATAAACTTCTTACTTATTTCCGGTGTTTCGCAATATCAAAGTTGAGACATTTTTGTGGTTTTTTGATATATCTCGTAAACTAAACAAAATATTAAAAAATGTTTTATACAAAAGTTTTACAGCATAAATACCTCCATTTAACTACGCTATTCGTTTTTCGGAAATAAATAGCAGAGTTAAATAAAGATATTTATACTGTAAAACTTTCGTATGAAACATTTTTTTATATTTTGTTTAATTTACAAGATATATCGAAAAACCGCAAAAATCGTCTCAACTTTGAAGGGTGGTTTCACTCCTTTAAACCGTTTTTGAGCACCAACTAAAAATTTCTAAATTCATGTATTCACTTCCCTCTACATTTATGCCAAGTTTCATTAAAATCTGAATTTTTGAGTTCGCGAGATTTCTTTGTTAGTTAAAAATTAATAAAAGTAAAGTTTGTAGTTTATGTAGATACCGATTTTTATAATTATCTAATATAATTAATGCATTTTTTCATATTATTACTTTTGTAAAGAAAAATTTCTTGTCCTTTTATTTAAATTACGTATTATTTGAGTTGGACATTTTTGTGATATTTTCTAAGAAAAATTAAAGTTATTATTACTTGGGTTTTTTAGTACAATAATTTTTTCAATGAAGAACACATACATCTACGCAATTATTTAATATTAAACCAGTGAATATAATTTATAATTATAATATTAAAGTATCAAAGCGGTCTTTTTTATTCTTTGTTTTTATTATTTTTTTATTCTTCTACAAATAATAATTATTAGTTCTCCCTATAATTTTCTTATATAACTTTTATAAACATTTTTCACTTTGAATTTTGCACCGTTTGAAGAATTTAAATTGAATCATAATAGTTAAGGCCGTCTTTTTTATTAATCTGTCGCCCAGGTCTGGATTTTTGAGGAGCAAAAAAGGTCCCTAAAAACTCGAAAACCCAGATATCTCACTAACCCAACAAAAACAAATTAAATTAAAATACCATTTATATAATTAAAATAAAAACTTCACCCAAAAACAATTTAAGCTAATAGTTTAAATAATTAAATCAAAACCCCAGGAAACTCACTAATTAGACACCAATTTACAATACAAAATTAAACACACTTTTTAAACTTACATTGATAAAACTGTAAACTATAGAGTAAGGTAGGATAAAAGAACGTGCATTTTAAATAAAATGGTTTTATTATTTCTTCTTTCTTTTCTACCATAGCAAATGTTTGTTTTCGAATATTGTGTTTATCGATAAACATATATAATAACAGTGGGATTCAATTTTTTTGCTTTATTCTTGGCTCTCAGATCTGGGTTTCCAGACCTACCTGGGATTCATCCAGATCTTGGCCAAGGTAGGTCTGGAAACCCAGATCTGAGAGCCAAGAATAAAGCAAAAAAATTAAATCCCACTGTTATTATATATTATCCAGAGTGAAGATGCGCTCCTGAGAATAGTAATGTTGCAATACATTGCCGTACATTTCCTCGTCTTGCCTCTACTTTCTTACAAGATTGACGACGTATCTTAATGCGAAAAATTTACATTTTAGTCTTTGAGTGCCGATATCTCCGTTCCTAGAGTACGTAGAGAAAAAAATAAAAATACTTTTATTATATAATTTAAACTCAAGCTATTGATTGGACTTAAAACTTGATCGATTCAGCTGTTTTGGAGGTTCGATCGGAAGCTCACAAGTCTCCTATTCACGGATAGTACACTGCCCAACAACGATTCGTTCCTAGGTACTTTCTCGCGGGGTAAGAAGAACGTAGACTCTTGATTTAGCAACTATTTTGCAGTGATTAATAATTAGGTCGAAATATGTCTAATCAGCTGCTGCCGACTGATGGCACCAGATTTTTTACGTTCCTCTTACTTCGCGAAAGGTGCCTAAGAACGAATCGTTGTCGGGCAGTGTACACAGTTGGTCTTGTACTGCGTGTTTATTTGGTGCAAACCACTACCGTATCTCTTAATTTAAAACGCACAAGGGCCTCCTGAGATTTTATGGTTTAATATACTGTACTGTTAAAATATTTTATTTTGGAATTAAATTTTGAGGACTCATCTTTAAGGGGTTACATACACCCAGAGACAAAGGCCATAAAAAATAGGCCTTTTTCTCGATTTTTTTTTTGAAACCTAATGTATGTAATTAATCCTAATTTTCTTTACTTTAAAATACATTCTTAGAACATGTTTCAGAATAAATTTGAACTGAAAATATTTAAAAATGGCGGAGATATTGTCCTCGTCGCAAGACCTTGTTGAAAAAAGGTGCTCCGTGATACCAAGTGCAGCTCGTACAGGACTTATCTGAAACAGACCAACCTAGAATTTTCTTAAACTGAATGATATTATCTAATCTTTATCGTAGCCGATTTTTAAAATATCGATTTTTGGCAAAATGGCGGCCGTTTAAAGAAAAAAAGCTAATTAAAAAAAAATATTTTAGGATAAAAATCGGTCGTTTTTTTAACTTTAAAAAAAAGTAAGGGCTCTAAAAAAATTGCTACGATAAAGACTGCCTTTTTTTGTGTAAATTAAGCCCTCCAAATTTCAAATAAATCGGTCTAGCCGTTTTCGAGATATTTTTGGCACGCGTTTTAAAAACATGCTTTTGAGAAAAACGCGTTTAAAGTTTGACATTCGGTTAAAACGTAGATAACTTTTTTCAAATTTACATGGAGTCATCCACTCCAGGGTCATACAGTGAACCCTCCCCAGCTATAGCGGCATCAAAGGCTTTGATTTTAGCTTGCCGGCGTAATATTCTTGCGTAAGCTACCTGCTGCGAAGGATTAGAAGGCACCCATCGCGCCCCAGTGTCGTCGAACACGCTTGGACCTTTTTCACTATATATCCGACAATTTTCAAGGAATCACTTTGAAACTTGCAGGGGATATTCTCAAGACCTTGTACTTTACGAATATGCAAAAAACAAAAAATGCATTTTCTCAAAATTTCTGGGTGTATGTTTTATTCTATCCTGTGTAATTTTTTAAATGCGAAAAATAGATTTCCACCACGCCGTTAGCAGAAATACGTTAGAAACTTGGAAATGGCGCATATATTGACACTTTATACCGATTTCAAATCTTCAAGTGCAATGATGTAACAGGCGATGCGTATTTTTTACTTTGCTGAGAATTAAATTTTTTAAAAGCTGCATCAATTTGCTTGTCGCGCGTTGTATGTATATTATTTCACAGGTCTGCGGTTGGCATTATACTGAAAAAATCTAATATTAATATACCTAATTTTACAATTAGTTAGTGTCCAATTGTATATGCATTTAATGGCGCGATGCGCACAATGTTTGTTCAGCTGAAAGTTTTACGACCAATCGCAAGAAAATCATTTTTAATCAATAAATTTGCGTGCCAATACTCTAAATGGTAAAAAATAGCTAAAACTTGCATTTGTGCAACAGAATAAGACTTTATTTAAAACATATAAAAAGATATAAAAATATTTGATCTTTTCTTTATCTTTTCCAAAGCTTTATATATATATAAAACATCTTATATATGATATAATGTTTATATATATATAAAGATTTAGAAAAGATAAAGAAAATATTTTTATATCTTTTTATGTGCTTTGAATAAAGTCTTTTTTTCTGTTGCAAGAATGTCAGATCGAGCTATTTTTGAGAGACTTTTTCTAGCATAGGGTAAGTTAGGATATGATGGTCATACGGAAAATATGGCTAATGGCTATAATTTCTCCAATAATTGCTAAATAATGTGTTCTTGTAATTATTTTCAAAGATAATCAATATTTACTCTAGTTTATGTGTGTGTATTATTCGAAATAATGATATGGATGTCACATCACGTTTTTACTTTTACTGCTTGCAAAGTTTTTCACGTGTTTATTAGAAATTGCCACAATGTCGAATAAATTACAGTTGTGCTGTCCCAATGAACGTTACCCACGTAACAAAAGTATGTAAATTGTAATGTGTAATTATATTTTTATTTCCTTTTCTATTTTTTAAATAAATACTATGATTATCTTTCTCGCGCAGTTTGAGTAAGATAGCCCATGACATTTCGGGATAAGTATTTATGTATATATTTTATTAAAAAAGACGAGAATTAAATTATGCACCTAATATTTTAATTTCACATATCATATATGTTTTTTTTTAGTAATGACAAAATGAGTTAAATTGATCTTAAACTTGTGTGAACATTTAATATGAAAAATGTTTAAAAATAAAATTAAATATGTGATAATATGTGGCAATAAAACTAAATATGTAAAATTATAAATTTTTTTATTCTATAAACGTTAAGTACAAAAAAATGTATAGCCAACTGTTCTATAATACTATGACCATTAAGTATTTTCTCTTTAATGTCGATAGTTTTACATACTTAATGCTTCAGTGAAATAATATACCAAACGCTATTAAAAAATAATAAAAATAAAAGTATGTTTTTTGCATTTAAAAAACTATGGCCATCTTACCCGAGTTTACTCTATATGTATGGCAAGTTTATTTCATATTTCACGAGTATTGACACTTAAATAATTTTCGTAAGTAAGCTAAATCTACAGTACTTTGCTATGTGCATAAACCATGATGGGTAAAATTGGAAAACAAAAAGGCATAGTGATATCATAAATTCTAATCATTTGATTAAGATATCATATGAATTTTAATCTATCTGAATAGAGTAACAATTATTTCAGTAACCTAAGTTAATAAATCAGATTTTTCCAAATACTGTAACGAATTTTATTTACCTGAAAGGTTACTTTACTAATTTACGCTAAATCTGATATGTCTGATGATATCAATCAGAAGGAAGAAAAGCCTGTTGATATAATTTATCAGACAATAGAATCGAGCAGAATCTATGTGCTGATCGTAAATTGTTGGCAGAAACGGAACAGGATCTGTGCTATCATTAAATATAATGGTTATAGTTCGGATAGTGTTCATCATTTGCATGTAAAAGAAAGATTTCAAAATTAGTGGTTTTTTTGTTGCATGATTGTGAGACTGAATTGTATATCTTATGATGAGGCATTAATCATAAAAAATTTTTACATTGAGTCGAGTTTCAGAGACATGGAAAGTCAAAATAATCAAAGTTTATTAACGTCAACTCATATTCTTTGAGACTACGAATTCTTATTGAGCTATGTCAAAGTGCCCGTCAAACTTGATCGGGGTCGATAATGTAGAGTCATTCGTGTATATCATTAACAAGATTTCGTATATATTTTCCCAGCAGGTAAAATGCTAGCAGCTTGCCGACAATAATTTCCAGCAAACTCGAGCATATTATTGCAGCAGATTTAAATTTGCTGCTTTGTCATTAAGCTTAGTTTCTAACAGCACAGATTACCAACATAAAATGTCGATAGAAATCGAACATTACTTGCTACCATAGCAAATACGTAGCAAATATTGAGCACAATCTGCCATATCAAACCCCAAAAACAGACAGCAGAAACAAAAGATGAAATGTTATCAGACTGCGACAGCAGAAACGCGGCGAAGATGTGTCACATCAAGTACTAGCAACAAAAATACAGCAAAAATCGAGCAAATTATGTTATGACGGCGAGCTCTGCTCGAATTTTGCTGTATTTTTGCTATCAGTATTTGATGATTTGCAAAGTGAAAAAAATAGTTGTCACATACTATTAATACAATGATACTTAATGCTCACCTGAAATAAATGCTCAAAATTAAATGTATACTTTGAGCCAATTTTTGAGACATCTACTATTGCTTTACAATTGTCCTATAAAACAAACTCAATTTCTGCTGACAATCTGCTATCAGATTGTGTTAGACAGATTTTGTTCAATTTTTACCATCAATTATGTCAATAGGGTTTGCTCGATTTTTGATGATAATTTGTTTTTATACATATTCAACAGACACTGTCTACAAAACACAGATATATGACACAGGCTCTTGCAAGTACATTAAAACAAAATTACAATCTTGTATATTGCAATGCATAGTTTCAAACAATGTTGGTATATAAATGTAATATGATTTTAATAATATTGAAATAACAATATTAAAATTTACAATATTTTTAATATATTGTAAAAATAAAACTGCCAAGATTTTTTGTGTAACTGTTTGTATATGTACGCACGTACATTTTCTAATTCATCAAGCTTATAATTAAATTGTACAAGAGTTTTGTATTTTATAAACATAAAGTCTATTGAGATTAATCATATAAAACTATTTTTGGAAATACTTGCTGATAAAAATTTCCAACTGAAAAAAATTTTTATCAACACTACAAATTAATTTTATAATTTTGTATTCACTTATAACAAAGTTTTAAGATAAAATTTTCGTGTGAGTTTAAGAAATTCTGAAGAATATAACGTTATTTAAATCACAAATAACTTGTAAAACATGTGTATGTCAAAAATTCCTGTAATATTGTATTAAAATATTTCTCAAAGTGGACTTTTTATCATTTTTACAATATTATAGCAACATTTTGCAATACTTTTTTAATGTTGCAATAAAATATTTATACTATGTTTCTGTGATCTTTCTGTGCTCTATAGAAAGCTTAAATTATTTGTGCGGACAGATGATACAGGGATTTATTGTCATATTCTGACAAAGCTAAAATCTGTTAGTATATTACGAACAGTTTGCTTACTGACACGAAAATTTCGTAAACTCGGAAATGCAGATTTTAAGGAAACTTGGCAAAAATGTAAAGGGGGTAAATACGTAAATTTAGAAATTTTTAGTTGGTGCTCAAAAATGGTTTGAAGGTGTAAAACCACCCTTCAAAGACAAAGAGACTTTTAACTTTTTTTCAATATATCTTGTAAATTAAACGAAATATTAAAAAATGTTTTGTACAAAATTTTTACAGTATAAATATGTACTTCTATTTAACTACACTATTCATTTTTTATAAAAAAAGAATTATTTTATATTTATGTGTGTATGTATGTATGTGCGTGCGTGCGTGCTTGCATATGTGTGTATGGGTCTGTATGTTGCTATTAGAAGTAGAACTAAACGAATATAAGATACTTATTGAATGATTTTAATTATTGATTTAAACATTTGTCAACAGTTGCAGGCACCGCTCCTTATGGAGTATTTCCTAATCAGCCTCAATTATATGCAACGCAAGGTCCACCACCGCCAACATATGATCAGACTCTTACGCATCCTATGGTGAGTCACTTGAACGTATTTTGTTTTGGGAAGGAGAACACCAAATTTTATCAATAAATATTTATTTAGATGTATCAACCAATGTACGGGCAAGGATATCCTTTGCAATATTATCCACCGGGTTATCCCTTGCAATATTATCCGCCATTGGCAGCGACAACAGCATATTATCCCACAATGCAACCCGCTCCTGTAAGACCTACCATTATGGTACCTGTAAGTATCAAATAATTTCTGAACATTTATTTAGAGCGAAACTTAAGTGGTAATACCACTGTAAAAATCTAAAATAAAGCGTTTTTTGCGATTTTTTTTTATGGCAGGAAAAGTGAGATAATAATAATAATATTCAAGGATGTTATTAATCATGTCCTTAAGTGTTCAAAAAAAAATATTTATTCAAAAATAGTACAAAATGGCGACGCTGGCGTCATTCTCGCGAAGCATGTTGAATTTGAGGCGCTCTGCGACACGCAGCGTAACTGACGCAAATTTGAATCTGGAAAAAAACAAAAAATTTTCTCTTAATCCATAAGTATAGCTAGAGAAATACATAGGGGATTTTGAAAATATTAATTTTTGTGTGATTGGCGAGCATTTGAAGTAACAAGTTCAATTTTTGACAAAAAAGGGGGCAATCATTTGTCAATAAATAATGTTAAAATCAACTTATGGAAAATCCCGTACGTACTTCTCTTCGGAATGTTATTTTAAAGATATGGTCAAAATTTGGAGTGAACAGAATGAAAATTGTTGGAATTATATTGCGTGCCGTTTTAAAAAATCGTGTTTCGAGAAAAACGCCTTTAAAGTTTTGAGATGTGTTATGGACGTGAAAAAATGAAAAATTTGACTGTTTAAAAATTTTTACCATTAATTTGTTATTCCAGGATCATAAAGCTGCCCTTCCCTGCTCAAATATTTTTCCTCATTTTCTTTCCTCGTCGATTTTATGCCGGTGCGTGCCGCATCTCTTTTGCCGCATCTGTCAAAGCTTGGCGTGCTTGATCCGCATAGCATTGGCTTCAAGACAAAAATTGTATGCTTGAAGGTCAATATCCATCTTCAAAACTTTCATAATTCGCAGAATATTAGTCAGACCGTCGTTAAAATTACAGTAATATCAGTCGCTACATTCAATACTTTTTTGTCACTTGAGGACTTAGGAGCCAAGTTCCGAACAGTAGCATTAAAACTATCGTGTCTGTTTTGCGTGTAGCCTCCCAAGCAACGATTTAGCAACTCGTCACGGCTCAACTCCTCATAAATCAGTTTGATGGCTTGATAAACTTTCTTCGATAGCGGCGGCTTATGATGGAAGGTCTAAGAAATCCGCTGCTTGCGCCTTCTTCCAGTCACACCAAGACTCTGAGCACTTCGCGTGCTGCGAATTTTCGTCGGTTGACATCTTATGAAATAAGGTCGTCCAGATTTCATTTTTCATATTTTCCAAGGAGTTCGGATTCCACCGTATTGCCAACCCATAATAAATTGTTAATTGATCAATTAATTTGGTAATTAATTTACCTTTTCTTTCGAGGCCATTTTTTTCCCAGATTTCTCAATCAAGTGCCCATTCTCTTTTGTATATGATCGATACACTCTTTCTTTTGCACTTCAAAATTTTTGTACGGATTTTACGGATTTTTCTCCATTATGCCCTTGAATGTTTTGTTGTCACCATCACCGATGTAGTTTGCGTTTGATGCCATGCAAAGTTTCGGAGCGTTCAAACATCTCGACGACAGTGTCTATCTCCATTTTACCAGATAAAATGCCAGCCTTCATGGTTCGATTGACATTGATCGGTGTATGTTTTGAGCATTTCTTCATACTCAGCTGTTCCTGATTTATTCTTTTAGTACTCGCAAGACTTACAGTACTTCGACTTCACTTCAACGTCGACGATTTTGCCTGTGACCATCCAATCAATGACGTGATTCCGAAAAGCGACGAAAATCCACGTTTTTTCCACGAACCATCACCGGAAACAGTTATCCCTGCAAATAGTCCATTTTCTTTACTTTTCTTTTTCTCTTCTTCCGCTGCTTTCTTCATACTACCGTCTCGTTACCTACGGTTACCGTTGCGATCGAAATCATCTAATCTGTCGTAAAAAGATTGAAATATCTATCGTGGCAATTCCATGAATGTACAAAACTTGATTATTCCATGTAGCCCCACTCCTAATAGTCGCATTGCTAGCACGATTTGACAGTTAATTTCATATCCATTTCGTATAAATGGACTACTTGGAATGTCAACTCTTGGACAATTTGGGCAAGAGATGAGTATTTTGAAGCCTAAACCTGGAGGACTTGTTTCATGAAACGTTATGTCTGAATCGCACGTTTTGTACTTCACGTGTTGCGAAATGGGCAGAGAAAACGGCAAAAAGTTTATGATTCTATAGCCAAATTCATATTTTACATCGAAATCTTCATCACCAACTAATTTTTTGGCAGAAGCACTGACTCCTATCGAATTGCTCTCAGCCTCAAATCTATTCAACGTTTGTCTCGCTGACACATTGCTCCGACGCCACGTTGGATATGATGTTTTTGTACTTTTCTTGCCCGTGAACACTTTTTTGTCACTCATTGTAACTCATAAGAATTCTAAGGCTACAAATAAATTATCAAAAATCAGCACTACACACAAAAATCGTGATTTCAAGCGAAGAAATGATGTCCTTTCTGTGGATGTACTGACGTTGTACTAACGTACTTTTGTTTGAAAATACTTCTAACTGAACACAAACTCCTTCTAATGACATCTGTTAGTGTATTAGAGAAGTTAGAAATCAAAAGATAAGTCATTAGACTGTATCCTTCCAGCAGGTATCTATGTGTCGCAGGTAATCGTTTCGGAGCAATCCGACGCGCTTGGAAAAGAGCTCGAAATTTCAAAGAAAAAAATTTTGTACAGACAAAACTTTTTCGCTTTATTCTAGAAGGTTCAAAGCGTCTTTTAAGTCAATTTTAAAAAATCGATTTTCTGAAAATTATTACAGTGGTCTTACCTCTTAAAAAATATTGTGTAAATTAAAATTTTTTATATATAAATATATGGGACGAACCACATCAACTGGACACCCCACCTGCCCAAAAATTGACACAATTAAATCGAGTTTGAGAGCTCAAAATTTTCGTGAGAACATGGTCTTTCAGATGCTAATTGGCGCCTTAGCCAAATCCAACATGGCGGTACTAATATGGCGGGTGAAAAGACGGAAATCCTCTAAATTGCTCACGAATATCTTTACAAGTCGAACAAAATTCTTTTGCATTAGATTATCATATCTATATGGTTTTTGGATCGCTAAAAATAGACCATATAGAAGCCGAACAAAATTCTTTTGCACAGGACCAGATTACCATGTCATAATATAGTTGTAGTAAACCATTATACCAACGTATGTTTGTTATACAGTAGTTATAGATCTGTTGTAGTTGAGTTATACTGTTGGTCAAAGACAAAACACCCATATTTCACTTTTTTATCTAGAGATATAAAGGAATTTGACGAATTTGTAAACCGTGTTTTTTTTTATTCAAAAAGACCTCAATTTATATCCAAGATCTCTTAGTATTCTAATCACCAACATAACATCTTGTTTCACAGAATGGTTTCGATGGTACTCGATTTGACGGCATCTCGCAGCCGGTGTTGCCACCACCGCCACCAGGAGTAGCCGCAAACGCCGCACAGTTGGCCGCGATGGCTGGTCACAGTGTGGCCCTTTCACAAAAGAAGGGCTCGTTCTTGGGAGGAGGAACAGAGGGCGGTTATACCTTTTGGTAAACCACCTAACCACCTTTCGTAACACACACGCAGAACATATACACTCACGTATACACACATCACATTAATTATCGGGAGCGCCATGTCGTTATCGAGACGATGAGAGATTACGTATGTAGGTAAATTTCTGTTAGAGCTCCGCTTTTCTCACATGGCAGCTTCATCGATATCTATTAGTGTACCGTGTGTGCGGACTGATACACACAATATATACACATGAGACACTCAACCATATGACATACATGTACATCACACGTACGTAAAATATACATTTTAACATGATACTAAGACAACAACTGTGAGGGTTTCCACACGATTCACATACGGCGATATTTGCGATCGATAGAAGCGATCCAATGATCTCAAGGACACCGCCGCCGTCTTGGTGATCGATCTACGCATCTCGTGTACTGTTGAACTGCATAAAATCGTCCCGGCCGAGGAAGACTCGGACATGATGGCACTCGTCGAACATCTTCGAAAACTAATTTCTTGAAAGCTCATCGTTCCAATGGTGAAACTTGGCGGACAGTGAGAGAGTTACGCTGAGAGTTTTGAAGGATCCGTGAAGATCCGAAAGCTCAAGATCCAAGATACCGAGAATCCACGATTATCGAAGGCTCGTTTCGTCGTATCATCGAATCCGGAATTTCAAATTTCAGCAATCGTAATTTCTCCAAATTTGAAAAACTCTAAAAATCAAAATCATTGTAATTTATTACACAGTTTAAAAAAATATAACAGGACTAATCATTTCTTATAGTTATTTTGGAAGCTAGATGTGAAATCAGGTTTCCATATTATATATCACATCACAATTTTGAGAAATTTGTGATTAAAGTTACAAAAGAGTTTTAATGTACTTTGTCATATTATTATTATAATGTTGCATTACATTTTATGGTTATGCATTGACTATCAAGGAAAAAAAGGTAGTATTTGTTATATTTTAGAAGTGTATTAAAGTGATCTTATGTGTATTTTATCCAAATTTAATTTTATTTGTAACTGGCATGGACACAAAAATTAAGTTGCCAACATTGTATTTTTTGCTTGTAATGACATAAATTCAATATTGTTGCGACGAGAGACTAAGAGCTTTAATTATAATAAACATATTATATTTTTAGAAGTCTTGTGTGTGTGTGTGTGTGTGTGTGTGTGTGTGTGTGTGTGTGTGTGTGTGTGTGTGTGTGTGTATATATAGGAAATGCATCGAATGTGGAACAGTTTAAATTGGATCTCCATTATTACTTGGAAACTAAATATTGCATCATATGTATACAGATAAAAATATGATCTGCTTAGTTAATTAAAGAAATAACCCATATTTCATACATTCATATTCTTTTCTATATAAAATCTGCTAAAAGCGAATTCGTCAAAAGCGAGAAAGTTATACTTTTATGATTCTGTCTCTTAAGCAAGCCTAACGAAATAACTTTCGAGTTTTTAGAACTACATAAATACGTAATAAGATGTATAAACCAAGAAAATGTAACATTAATACTTCGGTCATATAGAAATTCCAAATTAGGCCCCTATTTTGTCAGATGCTCTTTTTGACATACGTCATGAAAACATTTAAAAAATACGAAACTATTATTAAAATTACTATACCATTAATAGAAGACATTTTCTAAATTGTATTCATGTTCTGAACATTGTTTTTCTAACTGTTATTTAAAAAATATTGTGGTGTTCCAAATTCGGTACCTTTTCCTTATATATGGGGCGTTTTCTGTGACACAAAGAATAGAATAATATTTTGACTAATAATGGATATCTAGAAGCTTATTTTCAGTGTAGGCCGTATTTTCAGCGACCCTAGAAACCCCTAAACGCTTATTTTGAAGCCTATGTCGTATCCTGACATTTTGATCAAATATTCTGTCCATAAATAAGAGAATATAGTCCCAATTTCGCGCAATATTATCAAAATATTATTTTCTGATATTTTGATCGAATATTCTGTAAGTAAATCAGTGATTTCAGTCCCAATATCGCCTAATATTGATACTGCCATGTTAAATTTTTCAAAAAGTGCCAGACGGCATTTAAAAATAGTTGTTTCCAGCTGCAATTTATTGACTTTTAAACTGAAATATATTCTGGGCAGAGGAGGTCTTCGTTTTATAGAGAACGCCTCATATATATATATATATATACATATATATATATATATATATATATATATATATATATATATATATATAGTTATATGCATGTAAAAGTATGACAAATAATGGACGTTTTCCAGCAAGCAACACACAAGGACACTGTAATGCAGTGAATCATTTCATCCTTGATTAATATTGGCAAACAAAGAATGAAAGAATTTATTGTGTTACACTGTGACGCTTGTTAGAAAGTTATCACAGAATTGTCATAGAAATTTCATTTATTATATTATAACATTCCTAAAGATATTTATCATTACTACATTATTGCAATCTTGCGAAAACATATTCTGTAATCTTTTTGCACTATATGCGTAGAAATTTTTCTTTATACTTAATCATGATAGCTTATTAATATAGCCCCAAAAAATTTGTTTAAGAAAAAGTTTTTAACTGAAAATACTTAACATAACATACTTAATTTTAATTACAATAAAAGTCCAGCACGTTAAATCGTATCATAATTATAATAAGATAAAATATGTGAAAATAATCCTTTTTGAAATTTTAATTATAAATTTCTCAAAATTGTGATGTGAAAAAAAAAGTTAAAAACCAGATTTGTATTCAGTATAAAAAAAAATTACAGAAGATGACCCATTCTTTTTCTTTAACATTTTCTTATTTTATTGAATTGAAGGAAATATAAAAAATTAAAATTCCAAGTCCTATAAATTTGAAATTCTAAAAATGGATGAAAATTTCAAGGAATTTAGAATCTCAATAGAACATCTTTCCAAAATATTCTTGTAAAAAATTGTTTCCAAAAATCTACAAATTTACACAAATTTAGGAACTCTGATAATAAGCTTTAGAATGCTCAGAAAACATGAGCTCCAATTGAAGGAGACGAAAAATAGTAATTTATGAGTATCTATAATCTCGAGTTTTTCAGGATTCAAGGTATGCAGGATCTAGCTTTAATAGCTTGTATTAGTTAAGGTAATTCGAAAATTTTAGTTAAATTTTTCTTAAATTTAACTAAAATCACCGATCAAGCATTTTTCCGATGAGATAAAACATTAAGAATCATACATGTTTAAGTAAGTTTCCGAAAACTCGTGTCCTCGAGGCAATCCATTCGCGGATCTACGATGTCGGAGAACACTCCGAGTTTTCGAACTCGGAGCAGTCAATGTGCGTTTCCCACGAAGAATAGTTATTGCAAGAGAATGTTATTTTACGAAAAATAAACTAGTTAGATCAACGAAAGGCGGACTGATGCCACTGACAAGAAACGACATTGTCGTTGTGCTCATTGAAGCCGAAAAAAGGAGAGGATAGAAATCCAATGTCGACGATTATAGAAATTCACAAGACATATTGCGTTGATATTTATATTTAAATTATTGTTATTTAAACAATTTATTTGCAGATCCTCCTTAGAGAGTCACACGATTTATTTGATATCTTCAGAGACGGTTGCGTTCAGAAAACACAGTTACCAGTAAGCGATCAGTGAGCA
This sequence comes from Monomorium pharaonis, assembly GCF_013373865.1. Classification (NCBI taxonomy): domain Eukaryota; kingdom Metazoa; phylum Arthropoda; class Insecta; order Hymenoptera; family Formicidae; genus Monomorium; species Monomorium pharaonis. Next base: position 17,374,752 of record NC_050471.1, read on the forward strand.
GCTAGTAATTATTGGTCTTTACTGTTAGATCTCTAAATTTAGACCAATTATATTAGCGAATTACTCAACTGTTGTACAACGGTTGTGTTTTCTGAACATAGCCAATGAAAATAAGAAAAGGAGGTAGAGAGAGAGAGAGAGAGAGAGAGAGAGAGAGAGAGAGAGAGAGGGGGGGGGGAGGAGAGAATGAGAGCGTGAGAGAGAGTGAAATGAGTTTTATATCATGGAAAAAGCGTGCAATAAGCGTAAATCTATTGTAACAATTAAAAAACGATATTAATTGAATTGTGAATTCGTTATCGCGTTGAATGAGAACACAAGTTTGCGTGTATGCGCGCGCGCGCGTGTGTGTGCGTGTGCATGTGTGTGAGTGAGGGAATGTATATGTGTGAGTGAGTGGGAAAAAGTGAAGTGAGACAAAAGTGAACAAAAGGTAAACAATGAATTGAAACAAAAATGTACCACTGTGCGATGATCAATTGTACCAGTTAATAAATGCTATGATCATGTAATTCGTTAATTGAAAATTTTTCTTTTTTCGGTGCGATGGCTTCATCACATGAAAAGTAAGTAAAGAAATTAAGTTTGAATTTTTAAAGTCTATCATGTAAGACCGAATTACATGATTTCGGATTTTCACTTAAGAAGGGTCTATTGAAATTTGCTAGAAAAAATCTCACTACTGATGAATAAGAATATGATTACTTAAGTAAAATAAATCATAACAAATCAGTAAAGTTTAGATCGTATGTATAAATAAAGAAACGATAAAAGACTATAAGACCAACAAAGGATTAAATATAGTTAATATATAATATTAAAGATCCTGGAATCATCTGTTTTACCGTCACAAAGACAGTAATTTTTGTTTCGCAATATCTTTATTTTATAGATTTGGACATCCTCAGGAATGAAAGTATACACATTACTACCAGTTTGTAAGATAAAATTTCTACTAAAAACAAAAAAATTGTTAATTCACATCGTAACGTTTGATCAATATAAAAGATCTACATTTTGTACTTACAAAATTCATATCCACGGACTGGTGGACGAGGCTAAAATCTCTTAAATATCACTCAGGAGGGTGATCTTCATAACACATGTCAAAGTTCAGGTCATTGGGGCTGGTTCCTTTTTCATTAAGGTTTATAATTTATCATATTTATGAAACTATGTGAATAACTTTTTAACGAATAAGAGGGACGGCTGAAATCTTTTGAAAATCACTCGGGAAGGTGATCTTTATGGTGACCTTTATAATATATGTCAAGGCCATCAGAGCGGGCTCTCCTGATCGAAATATTTACCACGAAGAGAACAAATAGTATTATTAAGTTTCGAAAATTAGATTATAATGTTTAATTAATTGCGAGACGAAAATTTAGATTATATACATGTAAAAAGCCTATAAGTAGAGTATTGGAGTATTGGGGGTACCAGTAAGTTTTAAAGGATTTATAATAGAGGGCGTTAAATTGCATTGGACCCTAACCTAACCACCCTCATGTTAAAGCATCATTATTAGGCTTAAGTTTTCAGTACGTCTCATTTTGTTCAAGTGTAAACAACATGGTTTTTTTGAACTTCAAATATGTCAACTTTTGTGCCAACGAAACGCAATTTGCGGAAAGCTTTACTTTTCTGCCTCCATTTGAAAAAAAAGCAGCTGAAGGTCATTGATTGCTGTGTGAGGCTTATGGGGACTCCATGCTCCATCAATTTCAACTTGTGAGTACTGGTTTAGACGGTTCAAAAGTGGTGATTTTTTTTTTTTTTTTTTTTGACACAGAAGATAAGAAACGTGAAGGAAAGCCAGAAATGTTTGAAGATTCAGAATTGGAGGCATTATTGAATGAAGACTCGTATCAAACGCAAGAAAAACTTGCAGAATCTTTGGGAGTGACTCGACAAGCAATTTTGTTACGTCTCAAGCCGTGGGAGTGGTCCAAAAGCAAGGAAATTGGGTACCATACGAATTAATGTCAAGAGACGTGGAAAAGAGATTTTTCATCTGCGAATAGCTGCTCCAAAGGCAAAAACGGCAGGCTTTGCTCGATTTCTGCTGCATTTTTGCTGTCAGTACTTCATGTGATACATCGTGCTGTATCTTCGCCGCGTTTCTGGTGTCGCAGCGTGATAGCATTTCATGTTTCGTTTTTGCTGTCTTTCTGCGTTTAGAGTTTAATTTGTCAGATTGTGTTCGATATTTACTATGAATTTGCTGTCATGTTATGGTAGCAGATGATATTCGATTTTTGCTGTATTTCTATCAATATTTTCTGTTGATAATCTGTGCTGTTAGAAACTAAGCTTAATGAGGAAGCAGCAGATTGAAATCTGCTGCGGTATCATGCTCGAGTTTGCTGGCATATTGCGGGCAAGCTGCTAGCATTTTGCTTGCTGGGAATATGCCAGCAAACTCGAGCATGATACCGCAGCAGATTTCAATCTGCTGCTTCCTCATTAAGCTTAGTTTCTAACAGCACAGATTATCAACATAAAAAATTGATAGAAATACAGCAAAAATCGAATATTTTATCTGCTACCATAACATGACAGTAAATTCGTAATAAATATCGAACACAATCTGACAAATTAAACTGTAAACGCAGAAAGACAGCAAAAACAAAGCATGAAATGCTATCACATTGCGACACCAGAAATGCGGCGAAGATACAGCACGATGTATTACATGAAGTACTGACAGCAAAAATGCAACAGAAGCCTCAAGCAGAGCCTGCCGTCATGACATGCCGGCGAAAACGCGGCAGATATATAGAATGCGATCTGCTTTATCAGTTGTTGACGGCAAAAACATAGCAGAAATCGAGCACCAAACTATCATCACAAGTAATTGCAAAAATATAGCAAAAATTTAATACGATATGACGTATTATTAATAATTTTTATTTATTGTTAGTAAAATAAATAATTAATGTATGTAATATACATAATATGTTTATTAATATTATTATTACATTTAATTTACATTATATAATTTTATTTTGATATTTAATTTACATATACATTACAAATTATATATTTTATAATTATATACCTAAATTTAAATGTGGCGTATTCGACTGACTACAGAGTTTTAATCAAACCCAAGATGATATCACATGCAAAAATTTGAACTTTTTTTGATATGAAGATGGAAATCTTCGAGAAGACTTTCCGGAGGATCAGGCCCGGGAAGTGTAGGATTCGACGGGAGGTACGTCGGGCAATCAACCTTACTACCGCCTACTCACTAAAATCATCTATTATAGAAGATGGCTCCTGCACAGGACGCGGCATCGCGGTGGCCAATCATCGTCTTGCTTTTTTAATACATATATGTATTATCAGAAAAGAAAGATGGTGATTGGCCACCGCAATGCCGCTTTGTCGCGTCCTGTGTGCAGGAGCCATCACACATCTGATATAACAAACTCGCGTTCTATACCTGCCGCGTTTTTGTCATCATGCCATGACGGCAGGCTCTGCTCGATTTCTGCTGCATTTTTGCTGTTAGTACTTCATGTGATACATCGTGCTGTATCTTCGCCGCGTTTCTGATATCGCAGCGTGATAACAAATATGTCAAATTTCTAGCTACATTTTATTAATTTAAAGTGACATCATGACATCTGTTTTTTTACTTAATTTTTTGTGATATTGTGTCAACACACAATGTCTGATTTTTGTTTTGTTAATGTTATTAAATTTTGTTGTACTTTTGCTGCATTTTTGGGGGCACATTCCCAGATAATCATTTCTGCTGTGACAAATATTGGCAACAGATTCTGTTGCCAAGAAAGTAGGAAATGAGGAACATATCTTGTCATTGCAAACACTATTAGCAGACATTCAGCAAATATTTTAACAATGTCTGTCATCAGAATACACAACAAAATAATAGGTAACTGCGAGCAGATTTATTAAAAGTATTGCTGACAAATTGACGACAAACATCAAAGTGCAAACAATGTTAGCAAATTGCTTATAGAAATGCAATAACATTTGTGCGTCAAAGTACGCGACAGATTGATACCAGAAACGCAGCAGATTTGTCGAAATGTCAAATTGGCAATAAAAAGCCCGGCACTGTCGATAGGCGGCCTACTCTCTCGGGAGTAAAATGCAGTCAATTCGCTACATAGGTTCGGAGAGACGCTATTAGCGCTACCAGCATCAGTCCATCTTCATTACTTATTAAAAGTAGAACAAGGATAAACTGCTGCTGATAGCGCTAATAGCGTCTCCCCGAACGCACCCATAAAGACAACTCGCAACGCGGCTAAGGTAAGCAAAAGTTACCTTCCTTTGCTGCGCTTGCGGTGTCCGATGTAGTGGAGGACCGCCACATAATACTTTTATAATACAGGACTGGTAATATTTTTATTTTTTTGGAATGATATTTAACTCCAAGAAATTTAGTGAAATTAATTGCACCTAGAATAGTTGATATATCTGCAATATGAAGGGTGTAAGCGAGGAAACGAATCTTTTGTCGTAGAGGAATTGAGCGGTTTTTTCGCGCTCATTGCAGGCAGAGAGAGAGAGTGCCATCCGCGTTCACGATTTTGCGGAGGGGATTGGCGGAGCGAGATGAACGCTTACGTGCTTTGCGCAATCGCGCGTGGCGTTTGTTTGTCTTACGAAGGAAAGCGCGATTGTTTTTACTCTGATCGTGTATACAAGGCGTTGTTGCTAACCGGGATCCTCTGTTATTATGCCTGGTTGCTGGGGCATTCAAAATGTTCCGATCGGTCTCGAACAAAGGGAGAAAATAGATAGGTCAATTAAGGCCTCCTTATAGGAAATATTAAATGCTAAGGAGGGAGTGGGAGGTAAATTATTCAATCTGTTCTTACTCCTGAATTAATAAATCTTCCAAAGAGATTGTTTACATCGATTCTCAAATAAAATTATAACTGTGAAAACGAAAAGATGCGACAAATCTGTCGTCCACCTGTCATCATTTACGAATACAGATCTGCTGCATATTTAGTGCAAATCTGCTGTGAGTTTACGTTGCAACATCTGTTCTCAATTTACTGCGTGAATTTGTACTGCTAGTGACAGACCTGTTCTGATGTTGCACCCAATTTGATATCAAGATTTGATGACAATTTTTGCTTCTAATTAAGGTGCACTCGAGGACACAGTAGGCCATAGTTTTGACAGTCGGATTCTGCAAAAAATTTTTAGCAATTTAGTCTGCTGACAATTTGGTAGCAAATGGTTAGCTGGGATTGTGATGCAAAGTCTACTCGATTTTTGTCGTGTTTCTGTTAATGTTAGTTGAAATGGCAAACTGTAATTGCTTGCTGTCCAACTTTTGCCAGCATAATATGTGTCAAAATTTTTCAGTTCGTGCTCTCGGCAGGTTTGGCTATCTGAATATGACAATATTTATTCGATACGTGTTAAACACGCAAATTATATGTATTTGATACGCATCTGTAATTGCAAATACGCGTTTATAATGTGTTCTGTCATATATCCGTACATATATATATCCCACACAGCACACTTTATCCTGAGGATATCTTCATGTTATCGAGATATCCAATTGGACATATTGCAATTCCATGGATGTCTTACGGTTATTGCGATATCCCTCGGATATCTGATGGATATTGCGATATCCTGTGCTGTGTGGGATATTACAAATAGTTTAAAATAATAAAAATGATTTTATACTACTTATATATTTTTAAAATGTTAAAGTGTTAGCATTTTGACATTTTTTTATACGTTCGGCCGATGGTCCAAAATCAGTCACATCATTGCTTGACAATTCTAGCAACAAATAATCTTTTTCCGTTTCTTTTTGTGCTAATCTCGTCTCTTATGCCTCGAACAAATCACGGTTATTTCTTTTTTCCATATAACATAAATTACTTTTTTTTTCCTCGTCCTTATATAGCCTCTTATCAGAAGCGTGTGATGACCCCTCAGCGTATTTCTGTGGTGTACGTTTTTACAATTTACATAGATATACGGGACTTACAGTTTAAATTTCGGCCGGTTCCGAACGATCTGATTAGAGCCTAATAATTTATTATTATGTAACCTTAAAAAGAACACAATGAAATACGCATTAATTATACAGCAATTACATACAATAATTGTATGGAAATTCAAATCTATTACAAAATAAAAAACTTACCTTTGACTCACTATTTAATATAAATTATTTTTCACTATATAATTAAAATATGTTTGCTGTTCTACACTTAGATAATAGAAATGTGACTGAAAAACATCGTTTAATGATTTATTGAGATCAGTGGTGCTACTACGATACGCCATCTTATTACATTTCGTTAAATATAATATATCAATTACGCGTTTGATACATTTATCATTATGTAATATGCGCAATATATTTGCTGTATATTATATACGTATTTCGACTTGAATATTTCATACTTATTGCATTAATTACGTATTTAACATATTATATTTGATATGAAATGAAACGCAATGAAAATGCAATATTGTTACGTATTTAATAGAGGAAGTGCGCCGGTTGTGGGCACGCTCTAGTTGTGGGCACCCCTACGTAAATTTGGACAGCAAGCATACGTTACTGATCTGAGTACTGAAAAACGTGTATGTTGACGATACGCAGTTTTCGTGTTGATACCGAAACGAATACACGCATTTGCGTAGTAGCTGTGAGCATAGTAAAAATTATTTGCAATAAATAAACAGAAAAGTGATTTTCTATTCTTTTCGAAGTGCGATAAATCGGTGTGAATTCTTTCAACAAGGTAAGTGTTTTTATTGTGTTTGCAGTGTTGTTTTTGTATTTTGTGATTTCATTTCGTATTCAACCAAAATTTTTGCACCACATAATTTGTTAGTCTTTTGGAAAAATAGCTGCCATTCCCGGTTATGAGCACCTTCATGTAACCGGTTGTGGGCACCCTTGTTTTTTTTCATTTAATGCGTGTGTTTGGTTGAGAAACTGCGTAATATCGTTCTTTATGTTGACGTAACGTATTTTATCACTGTTTTTATGCATTTCACGCATTTTTAGCCACGTCAACCTCGGAAAAATCATTTGATTAAAAAAACATGGATTTTAATGCGCTGTTGCAAGCCATTAAGTGTTTTTTAACGGACAATAAACCTGTCAAAGGGACTGCTAAAGTATATGGCATTCGGAGCAGTCTGCAACGCTATTTGAAGAAAATGGCAGCCCAATTTGACGACATTTCATCCGGTGAAGATGGTGTTTTGTTGGAATTCGTCTGGACCTACTGCCACGGAAATTGACCGTCGCAAACTCTATTAAATGCAATGGATGCAATCGTCTGGTGCATTTAAAATGCGCTGATATGCGTGCCAGCTACTTCACATGCAAGCATTGTGCCTTTGATTTCGAAGATGAAGAAAGCGATGAGTAATGTGAAAACGTTTCATCTTTTTTTGTTCTTTTTGCCAGTGAAGGCTTCTAAAATAAATAAATTTTTATTTTCTCTTTATTTGTGGTGGTTTTTCTTCATATTTTTCCATTTTTAGCGAATTTTTCAAGGGTGCCCACAACCGGGTACAAATTTTTTTTTGTCCAAAAATTGTCACTTTACTAAATTTTTGATAAAATTTTTCTAGTTGAAGAAATCAATTTAGTTCCTTCACTGACAGTTAGCTAAGGCCTCTAGCTTTCTACTGGTACACATATGTCTGCATAATATGCATTTAGTCAAAAATTATGAGCTAAAAACAAAACGGTGCCCACAACCGGCGTACTTCCCCTATATATTTGTAATGAAAGGTGCTGTGGGGGTATCTTAAATTTGAAAAAAATTTCCAAATTTGTCAAATTTTTAGGTCCGCCATTTTGAATTTTGCATTTTTGACATCAAATTTGTAATCAGCAACCCCAAAAACTTTTAGAAGAATATTTTTGTGTAAATTTGTACATTTTGATTCTACGTTTATATTATAGATATTTTAGGCCCGCCATTTTGAATTCGTCACTTTGAATTTTGTATTTTCTGCATCAGATTTGAAATCCGCGATCCCTAAAACCCTTATACGCAAATTTTGACATTAATTGGATAAAAACTGTCCAATTTATAAGTGTTGGGGTCCTAAAAAGACCACATTCCGTCAACGACGTGACAAAATAGGTCAAGCGAGAGTTAAAACATCTTTTAGATATGGTTGAAAGACGTCCTAAAGTTGTCATAAAACCGGCTTTTTAAGACGTCTTCTAAAAATGTCTTAAAAACTTCTTTAAGACGGCTCTTAAGACATCTTTAAAACGTCTTCTGATATATCTTAAAGACGTCTTTATGAGAATTTTTTAAAGACGTCTTTAAGACATTAAAAGCTGTTTTAGAGATGTCTAAATTATTATATTTGCTTGGATTTAATGTGAGATCTAAACGGGAACATAGATCTTATTGGATTTTATTGGATCTCTATTTTAACCTGATCTAATAAGGTCTAATAGGATCTATGTATGAATATAATATTCTATATATTATATCATATTCTATCATATCTCAGTAAACATCAATATCTTGTAGAAATCGAAAAGACATCTTACTCAAGATGTCTTCAAGACATTTCTAAAAGATATTTAAGAAAATTTTGTTGAAGATAAATCTTCATAAAATTTCTAAAACATCTGAAAGACATTTTAAAAGATGTCTTTAAAATTTTCGAACTAGACATGCCAAAGATATCTAAATGAAAGATCTATATAAGATATCTCATATCTTTCCCTGACCAAAAGCCTAATATTAGGCTTATAATTAAATTGACCGAAAACACTATAGACGGAATTCATAGACCGATCTTAAGTTCAAGAATTGTCTTAAGTCTAGCTTTGAGCCAACTTGAGACTTTACTTAATCAATGAAATAACAGCATTGACGTCTTAAGCTCGTGTTTAAGATGGGTCTTGAATAAGATTCGACTATGAATACCGGCCTATATATTCGTTTAGCTAAAATTCTTTTATCATGCATTTATATGCATTTATTTCGAAATAAATTGAAGTTATTTTGTATAATGACATTTTATATACTGTCTCATACAAAGTGCGACATAATTATGTTTTTATATGCATTTTTCAACACATTTTTATAATTATTTTAATAATAAACAATAATATAAAGTTTAAATATAGCAAAAAAAATAATCACTTATTTTTTTCTAACTGGAAGCTTAATATTAGGCCCTAGAGTGATGTCATCTTCGTAGTTCATCTCACTGACAAGGATAAAAATGTTTTAGGATAAAAATTAAAAATTAAGACTAAAAAAGCCCCAAAAAAGGCTGGTCCTTTAGTTTAAGTGTTAAAGATGTCTTTTATACATATATCTTGAAGAAAAATTCTAGAATTACGTTAAGATATCTATAATATAAACGTCTTTATATATTTATTATTACTCAACATAAAAAAAGACATTTTAAATTATAATTTAATAGCTCATGTGGCTGTGAAATATCCGCCACAATACAATGTGCATATACGCGAGCAACATCCGCAGCCACGTAGTTCGCGGAACCGCCGCTATAAACGACAACGCGGTGCTGCCTTTCTCGTGATGTAATTTACGAGAGCGGTCACCACTTGGACACCCTAAGAGCAAAAAGTCGACTTTGGGTGCGTTTCGATATTCACTGCCAGTACTGAAAATCTATAGTTTACGTCACATACACTGTAGAATTTCAGTATTGACAGTGAATATCGAAACGCAGCCTTTATGTTGACTTGAAGTCAACCGTAACTGTGACTTGACGTAAAGTCGACTTTTGTTAAGGACGAAAATCGACTTCAAGTCGACGAATGTCCCAAGAAACGCCGATTTCCCGTCATGACGAAAAGTTATTTTCCGTCAACTTTAAACATAGAGCTTGTATTAATGGAGGGACCATTGCTATATGCCGAAGTCCGCGCGGGGAGAATTGACATGAATATATTCTCATATATTTTGTCTTTTTTCGTGTTGGACATCCCCACCACTCCATTTTCTAGAAGAAAAGAAGCGCCACACATACGAGCAGTACGACAAGTACGAGCCTACTTACTTGGTGTCTACTTGGGCCTTGGGCTGTTACAATTAGTACAAAAAATTTTTACATACGAAAGTAATACATTCATTGATTGGCATGCATCTTTTAGATTCTAAATTATGTACCACTTAATGAATGCACAGTGTTATCTTTGTAAGCAATTTTTTTTATACGAGTTCGAGAATCGTATAGTTCAGATTGTATAATTACGAACCTGTTCCCACACGAAAAAGGACAGAATATATCCACCTCTCTGTCGATTCTCCTTGCGCGCGTCGCGATGCACCAAGGCCCCTCCATTAATACAAGCTCTATGACTTTAAACGTCAGATTTCAGTCAACTTTCTACGCAGGTCGAAAACGCGAGAATTTTAGATGCAAGTATATTTTTAAGGTTATGAGTAGATGTTTAACTTGTCCTGTCAAATATCCCAGATAGCACAGGACGTCCTCAGGATCATCCTGAATATGTCCCGGGATGTCCTGGGATCTTGTCAGGATATAATAGTTGTATTATTGTAAATATTTTATGTATAAATTTGACTTTTAAAGTAAGTTTAGAATGTTAAATTCTGTAATAGTATTAATATAAATTGAAATTTTACTCATGTCTTGAGGACATCCTTGGGATGTCCTGAGGATATATGTATTCTAGCTGAAAACGTTATTCTTAAAATATTGTATAAAGAGTTTCATTAGCTACAAAATGTCTGAAAATAAACTAAATATAATGACTGTATAAATACCAGACATTTTAAATAGCCTAGAATGTTCTAAGAATATGATATTCTGAAAGTCCTCAGGACGTTCTAAGAGAGTCTTCAGGACATCCTACGAAAGTCCTCAGGACATCCTAAAATAGTATTCAGGGACATCCTGGACGTATAGTAATTTTTGAAAAAGACGGGTAAATTAATATAGCAAGTGAGAAATCTTTGAATATCGTACGTATTTCTAGAATGTATTGCAAAATCAAATGTGTAAAAATGTTGACTTCAAAGTCAGATTGAATGTCTACATTTATTGAAACAATATGGCATATTAGCAATACTAAAAAATTATAAAAGATGACATTAAATAATTTTTTTATTTTATTTTATACAAACGGCGCAAAAACAGTTTTTTTAATAAGTTATTCCACATGCTATTTCGCGCGCATATGTAAAAATGATTTTAAAAAACTGTAAAACTTTATATTTATTTATAAAAATATAAGTTAATTATATATGTTTCATCCTTCTGACAACATCTACTGTAATGATCTATAACAAATATGTATGCATAAACAAGAAATACTCATGGATCATCACGAAGCGTTAGGAAGCGTATGGTCTTCGAAGTCAAGCATCGTCGGCGATGGTTGATACTTGGATGGGTGACCGTTTTCTTGGGTACAGAGATTAAACATGCTTTAACAGGTACAACTGTCGCTGAAACATGTATAGTCTCTTCTTCCTCTTACAAAATTATTGTAGAGATAATTTGAACTTTTAATTTTTTGTTAAAGTTTTTTTTCAATTCTCAAAAACTGTTAAAAATACTTAGAAATATTTAAAAAATTTTCTAAATTAATCGGAATTTTTTATTTTTTAAATTTTTCTGAGAAACGTTTCAATTCTTACAAAAAATCAATACATTTATCAAAAATCCGAAAAAAAAAAAATCTAAAAAATCTGACAAAAAGTGGTCATTGTTTGCTATTCCTGAGGATGTCCTGAGGAAATCCTATGATATCCTTAGAACATCCGATGGACTGTCCTCAGGATGTCCGATGGACTGTCCTCAGGATGTCCGATGGACTGTCCTCAGGATGTCCTGAGGACTAAAAAGTGGCGCTCGTTTGCTATTCCTCAGGATGTCCTGAGGATGTCCCGGGATAAAATCAGGATGTCCTCAGGATATCCACGAAGTCCGTCCTGGACGTCCTGAGGACGTCCGTGTGCTATCTGGAATGAGAAAAAATTTACGAGAATTATCGAAACGTCAGAGAAATAGACGTACTTTGCTATTTTATCATCGTAATTCTGAATTTCCTGTTTCAAACAGTGATCATATTATGGTAGTGGTATTCTTTCCAAGTCATCTGCAAGAGTGGATATTTGCCTATGTTTGAAATGGCCACGCGTAAGTTTGACCACGTTCGAAATGGCCACGTTTGGAATAGCCACGTTTGGAATAGCCACGGGAAACATTGCACGGAGTTCAATTTACCCACGTTCGAAACGGCCACGTTCGGAATGGCCACGTTCGAAACGATCGCGTTCGTAATGGCTACGTTAAAAACGGCTACGTTCGAAACGGCCATGTTTGGAACGAGTGACCTTCACTTGGACACAGTACAATTGGACACAGTGCAAATGGACACGGTGCAAATGGACACAAAATAATGTACACGTTTCAAATGGACACGGTTTATTTCGACACAGAAATTTTAGACAGTAATTTTGTACACAGGAACAATAAATTTAAATTACAATTAGACAAATTACAATTTAGACACGATAAAAATGTACACCGTGCAATTGGACACGTAAAATTACACCGCAAAGTTGTACACCGCCAAATTATACACTGTAAAGTTGTACACTGCAAAGTTGTACACCGCAAACTTGTACACCGCAAAGTTGTACACCGCAACCCAGGGAGAAACGCGAGATCGGATAGACATCGAGCATACGTCTATCAGACGCATCTAAGCTAGATCGATAGACGCATCTAGATAGACGTCGAAGTGACCTTTTTCAGACGCGTATAATAGACCTTCTGTGTAACCTTATTATAGACGTTTAATAGACGTTCTGCGTAACGTATTATAGACGTATAATAGATTTACCTCTACACGGAGAGAATTTTTTCTTAGAATTTACCCTCAAAATCAGTGGTAGTCATGGGACAACACGGACTTTGAAGAGTTTTAGTAAAATTTGATAAAATTTTACTGAAATTTAACCAAAACATTTTACAATATAGAATAGTTTAGTTAATAATAATAATAATACTTTATTCTCTTCAGCAAATTACAGCCAAGAAGGGGACTTGGTTTACATAGAGTCTAACCATTCATCCATCCATCCATCCTTTCGTATAGTTTATCCTCTCCTATTACCCTATCTCCTCACTAACCCCTTTTCTCTTCCTACAGTTCAACCTTCTCACTTATTTAACATATACTTTAATATACAAAAAGAAACACTTACCAGCATAAATATTTCCAAATATAAATATAAATATAAATATAAATTGTGACAAAAGAAAAGAAAGAAAGGGAGGAAATAGAAAGTTTCCCTGACGTCATCGCTCGATTTTGCTCCTCGGGGTTCGCCGAGGACTCTATGCTCGATCGTTTTGTCCTGGTGTTGGTGACCCTAAATGTAGAATGGTAGTAATAGTCTAAATGTTGCGCGACGCGCCGAAAATCGACAGGTCGTATCGACATGTATCGACTCCATAGATCGTGGAGCCCCGAAAGAAGCCGAGCCGTGTTGTAAGCACAGGGGAAGGAGATACTTCCCTTCCGTCTGTTGAAGCGGCGAGTCGTCGGTGCGCGGGGAGCTGTCTTGAGTTGCGAACGAACAAATTATAATTAAATATAGTGGAGTGGTGCCGGTGGAGACGAACCGTTGTGAGATTGTGATCCGGGGCCATGTAAATTGTGAGTTAAATAAATTCATGTCTCCGTCTACTCTCAGTAGTCTTGCAATCGATTATTACTTGGGTCCTCCAATGGAACCCGCCTTGTGAGTCTCGTCCTTTCCCATCACGTGTGTGGTTATCAGTTCCGTTAACTGATTGGCGCCCAAATTTTATTCGGAATAGATAGACTTTAAATTTAATAAAATTATAATCAGTAAGAACTAGAGCCCTGCCAGCCGAAGGACCCCGGCCGCGGCAGGTGAAGGTTAAATAATACCGTCTCAAAATATACATATACTATCGTACAAAAGAAATACCACGGATCTAACAACCTATCAAAAACGCTCTGTTACCTTATTTGGTCTCTATAATACATTCTATTAATTTACTACATACTATATACTATATACCATATGCTATACAAACTATATATCATATAATACATACTACATATCATATATCCTATTATCACAGATTTCTCTCTTTTCCTTACGGTCAATACAGTCTTCTTTCCTATCACATTTATACTACCCGTCTCTTATATCGTACCCTGTCTCCTATACACTTAAATACTAAATACTTCTATATACTACTACTTACTGCTACTACTACCTTTCTTTAACATTGCTTTAGCATTTACTCCATGGGTCCTTCTCCTTTGTTCCTTGATCATTCCGATTTCCTAATTAACTCTAGTCTTTTCTTCTCTCTCCAAAACTTACTCAATATCTCTTTTTTTACTCTATCTAATTCGTCGTTCCTAATCCTTTCCGTTCTTTCATTTTTATTCTTACCTAGATCTTTAAACCATCCGCTCGCCACTTCGCACTCTTCTATAAAATGTGATAACTGATCCCTACCTTTTTTACAAAATATGCAAACTCTCCTTTTTTCTTCCAGCCAGTACTTATTGTATTCCTCTATATTACCACATCTCAATCTAACTAGCGCCCTTACACCTATAGAACATCTTTTATTTTTATTTTCAAGATTTTTCCTACACAAATACTTAGGTTTAATACCTATCATATCTAAGTCTTTTTCCCTTTAACTCGTATTATATTTTGCGTGACTGAATCTCCGATCTTCCTCTTGCTTTTGTATATCTCTGTCCCTAATCTCTAATTCTTTGGTTAAGTTTCTTTTCCTTTTCTGACCTAACATATCTACAGCCTTTGTACTCCATCCATTTCTATTATAGTAATTCTCTCTCTCTAATCCATACTGGTCCTGCCACTCATCCTTTTCTTTTTCTTTCCAACATTTCTTAATCCACCTATCCTCTTCCATTCCCTTTATTTTTTCCTCAAATCTCCTAGCTCTAATTCCCCATTTTATTCGTAATTTGTCTAATCCTAATTCTAGCTATTAAATACCTTGGTGTACAAAAATCCAGACTAAAAATCCACCTAGCGTAGTCCATCATTATCTTCTCTAACTCTCTTTTTTCTTCCCACCCCCAAATTTCTACTCCATATTCCATTACTAGATACCTAAACAACATCCATCTTCTCCTAAAATCATTTCTACAGATTCTTTCTCCTAACCCCCAGACCCTATTTGCTGCCATTTTCCCTTTCCCTGCTAACTCTATAATATGATCTTTATAATCACCCTTTCTATTAAAAATAAAACCGAGATATTTAAACGTTTTCACTTCCTCTAATTCTCTGTTTTCCCATTTCCATTTATCTATCCTTTCTTTCCTGTTCCTATTAAAGACTAAAACTTTTGTTTTTTCAGTATTCAGTTCCAAATTTTTATTTTTTAGTATTTTTTTAAGCGTGTCCATCATGTCCAGTAGTCCTACTCTGTTTTTTGCCAACAATACCATATCGTCCGCGTAAGCTAAAGACCATATCCTATCCTTATCTAATTTAATTCCTCCTATATTTCTTTTACACATAAACTTATCTATGTCCGCTATATATAAATTGAAAAGTAAAGGACTCATCACACATCCCTGTCTTACCCCCTTCGTCGTGTTGAAAACCTCTGTCAATCCTTCTTCTGTCCTGACTGCTACTCTTGTGTCTTCATATATTTTCTTCACTCTTCTAATCAACTGGGTCTCTATTCCTTCTTCTTCCATCAATTCCCATAATTTTTTTCTTCTAATGTTATCGAAAGCTGCTTTCAGATCCACGAATAAAGCGAAAACCTTGCTCTCACCTTTCCTCTTCTCCCTCTGCACGATGTGATTCAGAATAAAAATATCCTCCATTGTACTTCTACCCTTTCTAAAACCTCCTTGGCTCTCTGGCAGCACCTCCAGTCTTTCCGTTTCTTTTTCTAATTTGTTTCTTAGTATTTCCGCGTAGATCTTATATGCCGAAGCGAGAAGTGAGATTCCCCTGTAGTTTTCCGTTATATCCTGATCTCCTTTTTTGTGTAGTGGAACTATAATGCTTACTTTCCAATCCTCCGGAGTGTCGCCTCCCTTCCAGAGTCGTTTTATGATTTCTATTAGTCCTATTCTTACTGCCGTACCTCCATACCTCCAAGCTTCCATTGGTATTCCATCAATCCCTGGGGCTTTCTTGTTTTTTAGTTTCTCCAGTGCACATCCAATCTCCTCCTCGAAATCCATCTCTTCTCTCCCTTCTGATCTCTCCTCTTCCTTGCTTTCCATCCTATTCTCTGTTGCCCTATCCACATTCTTCTCTACTCCTTCCAATAAATTCATGAAGTGAGTCTTCCATCTATCCTTTGTGATACTGTTCCTTGTCTGCCTCTTCCCGCCTCTTTTCCTATTTATGAATTTCCACACCTCTGATTCGTTTTTCAGATTTCTAAGCTCTTTCTCTTCTTCCTTCCATTCTTCTTGTTTTTGTTCTAAATATGTCTTAAAACTTCCCTTTTCCTTCATATACTGTTCTCTTGTGATTCTCCCTTTCTTCCATATCCTCATCATCCTGTGCAGTCTCCTTTTCTTCTTAGTGCATCCTCTGTCCCACCAATCCTTGTGACCTATTTCCTTCCTTTTCCATTTGACTTCCCTTTTTACCATCGCTTCTTGGATCATTTCTTTCAAATTCTTCCAAATTTCTTCTATCGGCATACTTCCTACGTTTTCGATCCAGTCCGCCCATTCCGTTTGTTTCTTGTATATATCTTTCGCTTCTTCGTCCCACCTTATTTTAATCCTTCCTTCTTCCCTCTCTTCCTCTTCTTCCATGACTTCCCTCCTTCCGGTCTTCAATCTCATTGACAAGGGCATGTGATCCGAGTCCGTTCTTTCCTCTACTCTAAATTCCTTAACCTTATCTATACAAAAATCATTCGCAATTACATAATCAATAACAGTGTTACCTCTCGCTCCTATGTACGTATATTCTCCCTCTCTATCACCACTTGACGTTTCATTTAAAATCCTACCACCTATTTCCTTGACGAAATTTACTAAATCTCGACCGTTGTTACCTATCGTTTTATCTTTGCTCTTTCTTCCTATTCCTACTTCTCCCTCCATTATTCCTTTCTCTCCTATCCTTATATTAAAATCCCCTCCTATAATTATGTGTTCCCTTCTGTTTTCCTCTACTATTTCCCTGATTGATTCTTTAATATTTCCCCACCTGCCCTGATTGTACACTGATATTACTAGTAAATCCTTTCCATTCATTACACCTCTTAGTCTTGTCAAAATCCATCCCTCTCCACTCCTTTCGATTAACTTCCAACCTTTAATCCCTCCTCCCCTCTTTATTCCTACTATGAAGCCACCCTTAGCCCTACCTTTCTTATTATCCCTTATTGCAAAACTACACTCCCAGGAGTGGGACTTTGACAAGGTATCTTTCAATCTGTTCCAACTTCTCTCCTCTACCCATGTTTCATTTAAGCTAATAAAATCAAAACCTTTCACGTATTTCCAGAAATCTCTATCCTGTCTACCTAATCCTACTATATTCCAAAAAATTAACTCATAATCTAATCCCTTCTCCTCCCCCCTCCCTTTAATCCTAACTTCCCCTTCTTGGCTTAGGCAAAATTTTCTATATCCCTCTCTCCTACTCCTACTTCCCTGAGAACTTCCTCTCTCTCTCTCTCCTATCCTGTCCATCCCCCCTATCGCTACCTCCTCCCTCCTCTTTCTCTATTTCTTCCCATCTTTTCCATATCCCTCCGACTTTAACCCTTCCCATCCCTATCTTAACCGCCCTACCTTTTTCTCTTTCTAACCTCACCCATCTGGCTATTTCTTTCTGCGTATTCCTCTCTAACCATGTTAAGTCGTGTTCTATAAAGAATCGTTCTCCCTTTAATTTTCTTTTATTATACATCACTTCTTTTTTCATTACCTCGTTTTCTAAACAACCTATTACTACTTTCCCACTTATCCAATATCTAGTGACTCTAACTTCTAAATCTAATTTCTCCTTAATCATCTCTTCTATCCAAGTCTTTGTTACTTTTTCTAACTCCTCTCCTCTTATGCCTCTAATTATTATATTATTCTTTCTTTCTTCTTTATCCTTGTCAGCTACTAACCTCTTTAATTTTCCTACTTCTCTATCACTAAATGCTTCGCTATCTATTTCTGATCTACTTCTGGAGCTCGCTCTGCTCGATCTACCTCTACTTCCTTTACTGACGTTAATCGTCCCTACGCTCCACTCACTACCGCTCCCTTCCGTTCTCTCTATCTCTCTCTCTTCTCTACTCACTGTAAATCTTTCTAGCACCGATCCTTCTACCTCTAATAATTTCCTCTCTAACTCATTCGCCCTACTTTCATATTTTTCTCTCTCCGCCTTCATTTCTGCTAATTCTTTTCTTACGTCTTCCTTAAAATTCTTAAATTCTGTTGCTAACGCTCTAACCTCTTTTTCCAATTCCTCTATTCCCCCTATTTCTCTTATCTCCACTTTCTCTTTAAAACCTACCTTCTTTCCTTGTTTGCCTCCTTCTAACGTTAACTTCCTTTGTCCCTCTTCTATCCCATTCCTACTTCCTCTTGCACTTCTCTCCCTTCCCTCTCTCAACATCTTCCCTCCCGCGCTTGTTCTCGAAGCTTCTAACCTTCTACCCTAACCTCCTACCTGCCTTGTGTCTCTTTTCCTTGCTATTATGCCTAATTCCTACCTCTCTTACCTTTCCTCCAATTACTCGCCAAAAATCAATCCCACTCTACCTAGTTTCCTCGAAAATATCTCTTTAACTCGCTTACAATCGCTCTAAATCGCCTTATTATCCGCTCACGCCACACCATACGTCCACACACCAGCGCTCCTCCTAACCAAGTCATAGAATAGTTTAGTTAAATTTTACTAAAATTTTACTAAATTTTACTAAAAATGTAGTAAAATTCTTCGAAGTCCGTGTTCCACGACTACCATAATTTTGAAGGTAAATTCTAAGAGAAAATTTTCTCCGTATAGTAAAAAACCAATTTATATATTTATTAATAAATAATACTAATTTATAATACACTTTTTTAATTCCTTTAAATACAAATAATATTTTTTCTTTATTTTTTTTTCTATTTTTTCTTTTATAATATTTATGATAAATCTTTACGATCTGTCAAATCTAAGACCACAAAAATATGTTGTGAGCGAAACACTCACAACCAATAAATTTATATCATAAAATAAAGGAAATAAAATATTAAAATTATAAGATAGCTCGCCGAGGAAGGCTCGCTATCACAAGGTGTCAGGTGACACATGCCTCGTGCGCTGCCGGCCGGTCATCGCACTGGGCAACGCACCAGCCACCTTAACGAAGTAGCGAAGCCAGCTTAGCAACAATCATGCCACCGGAAATGCATACCTGCATTTTGGCAATTGTTGCTAAACTCGCAAATATTTCCCGCGCGCCGGATGCGCGCGGGAATGACCATATATGGTCATGCGGAGGGCCCGATGCCCCCACTAATAATTAAATCCGCGACACTATTTAAGCCGCTGCCGAACAGCGGCCAGCGGGATCAGTGAATAGTAATCAAGCCGATACGTACGGCCCGCACAAGTGAATTTCGAGTTCGGGACTTAGCCGCGAGCAAATCTCAAGCGAGTAAAGATACGACGCGTTAACTCCAAGTCACGCGCCGTATCTAATCAAGTGTAATACGACGCGGCACCGTCGCCGACCGCAACCAATGTACGAACCGCAGTGAAATAAATCTTTATATCAAATAGACTTAGAATCAGTGAGTGAGTGATTTGAGGACCCTGCCAACAAAAGTCGCCTCTTTCCGCGAGTTCCTACTCCTTGGGCAGCAACGAATCCCGAAAGATCTTTTGTCGCACCGCAAGGTACGGCAAAAATATTTTGTTGTACCGCAAGGCGCAACAAATATTTATAAAATATTTATATAAATATTTATAAAATAGTATTCAAATGAATATTATAAATATTTAGTAAATATTTTATAAATATTGTGTGCTGTCTGGGAATGAAATCTTTACGATCTGTCAAATCTAAGACCACAAAAATATTTATAAAATATTTAGATAAATATTTATAAAATAATATTCAAATAAATATTTTGTAAATATTTTATAAATATAGTGTGCTGTCTGGCAATAAACAAAATCGCATTAATTATTTAAAAAGTAATGCGACATTTCTTCAAAATTATTATCATTCACTTAGACGTCTATTAGATGTTATTTATTAAACGTTGAGAAATGACTTGCAGCTTAAAATAATTTTTTATTAATAATTTATTGTTATTGTATAAAGACTGTTATTGTAAGGTTTTAAACGAACACAATAACACCAAATCACGTTACATCTAAATTAGATATTTCTAGACGTTATTGTAGATGTAGATGGCTCCGACGTCTAACAGACGTTTATCCGATCTTTCATTTCTCCTTGGGAAACTTGTACACCGCAAACTTGTACACCGCAAAGTTTTGCGTGGAAAGTTGCAAACCCATGTGGTGCAGAGAATAATTTGCACACACACACACACACACACACGCACGCACACACACACATACAGAGGGGTGCAAGGGGGGCCTTTGGCTCCCCCTCCCGCAACCACCCTGTCGAAGTCGCTAATCCATGTTGTACATTGCAAACAAAGTAAAGTTTATATGTGTTTACAGATTTCCAATACAATGTACACGGTGTACAACTTTGCGGTGTACAAGTTTGCGGTATACAACTTTTTGCGGTGTACAACTTCGCGGTGTACAAGTTTGCGGTGTATAACTTTGCGGTGTACAACTTTTACATGTCTAAATGAACGGTGTACAATTTTACGGTGCATAACTTGGCGGTGTGCAACTTGGCGGTCTACAAATTTTACGTGTCCAATTGCACGGTGTACATTTTTATCGTGTCCAAATTGTAATTTGTCCAGAATTTATTTTTCCTGTGTACAAAATTACTGTGTCCAAAATTCCTGTGTCGAAATGAACCGTGTCTATTTGAAACGTGTACATTATTTTGTGTCCATTTGCACTGTGTTCAATTGTACTGTGTTCAAGTGAACCACTCTCTTCGGAACGGCCACGTTCGAAATGGTCACGTATGTTTTACTTGAGCATGCGCAACGGTCATATCCTCATGCTTCTTAGTCATAAGCGCATGCTCTGTCTAACACAAGAAAAATCCAGCAGGAAACGATAATGAATTCGACACCAATTCGACGTCGAATCGACATCGAAATGATGATTTCGACGGTGAATCGATGTCGATACGATATACTATTTCTTACTGGGCCCAGCGAGAAACGATAATAAATTCGACATCAATTCGAAGTCGAATCGGCATCGAAATGATGATTTTGTGGCCATTTCGAATGTGATCAAATTTACGCGTGGCCATTTAGGACGCTCCTCATCTGCGATTTACGATAAAAGTAAATAATTTTGCAGACGTTTTGTTTTTCGATGCATTAGTAACGAAAGGCCTTCATTTGCGCACAATACAATTGGACACGTTGGAATTGCCCATCGTGCTATTAGACACGAAACATTGCACACCGTTCAATTGCGCATTTAAACACAGTTCGATTGGACACAGTTCGATTGGGCACAGTTCGATTGGACACCGTTCGATTGCGTACCGTTCGATTGCGCACCGTTTAGTTGCAGATTGTTCAATTGCGCACCGTTCAATTGCACACCGCTTAAGTCGCAAACCCATGTGGGGCAGCGAATGACACACACACACACACACGGGACTGTCCCGATTGCGCACATAAGCGATTGGACACAGTAGTATTTCCCGATTGGACATAGTCCCGATTAGACACGGACTCGATTACACACGGACCCAATTGCACACGGACCCGAATGCACACGGATTAATTGCGCACCGACCCGATTGCACACGACCCATTTCCACACAGACCCGATTGCACATGGACCGATTGCACACCGACCCGATTGCGCACCGACCCGATTGCACACGACCCGTTTGCACACAGATCCGAGTGGACATGGACTCGATTGGACACAGACCCGATTGGACACGGATCCGATTGCGCACCGACCCGTTTGCACACGGACCCGATTGCACACGATACGATTCCGCATTGTAGGTAGTACATGGGTTAGCGACTTGGACGGAGTGGGTGCGAGAGGAAGGGCGAAGTCCCCCTTGCACTTTCCCGTATGTGTGTGTATGCATGCAAAGCATTCTCTGCACCACATAGGTTTGCGACTTTCCACGCAAACGAAATGCTCGAGATTATACTTGAATTTCGCGCACTTTTTGCATAATTGTGCCCAAAGTCTGTAGATGAATGACGGGGGGGGGGAAGGAAGGTCTTCCCAACCATTGTTATACATTTTGGCCACAAAATGGCCGGGGCCAATACGATGTATCAATTTCACCTTCCCCTTAATACTCATTCATTCTTTTCGTACAACAAACACTACACTGTAACCGCCGCTCGCGAGCAACGGCCAACTTCGCCTCCGTCCCTGGTCGCGGCCCTGAGCCGCCCGGGTGTCGGGGCGACTATCTTCGCGAGGTTTCCCGACGTCACACTAAGTTGGGCGCCAGGTACGTTAAGCGTACCACTCTGTGTGAACCAACTCGCAAACAAATGTTACAATATTTGAATCTCGGGAAAGACGGGCGCACGCTAGGCGACCGGGGCGTTAGCGGCTCCGAGATCCAGCTGCTCAGCCCTCAAATGGCAGAGGGGGGAGGTTCGGTGCGGGCGGATGGAATCGAGAAGGCGAGAGAATTACGTACACGACACAAATGTAACAGAAAAAGTAACAGTTGTATTTGACCGTAAGAATTACAGTAGAGGACGACTCTGCGGAGCGGTGGTGGCTCGCGCGCGTTACCAGGTGGCGTCCGCTGGGTATCAAATGGTGCGAGAACGGTATATTGAACGAGCGGGTTATGATGCGTACGCGGGAACTCTCCGACTTGTCTTACGCTTAACCCGGCGTCGTTGGAGGACGCCGACTCCCGCCAGGATGACCTCGCCAAGGGCGAACGGGACGGATCGCAACTCCGAGCCCGCGCGACACGCGACGGACTCGTGTTCTCCCGTGCTCTAACGATTCTCGCGAAGAATAAGCGCGACAATTATTAGTTATTCGCCAGTCCGGCGGTATAAGACGATTGCGTCGATAATAATCAGAGTACATTCACCGAAGGGCTCGCAGTAGCAGTGCGATCGACCAAATTATACAACAGTAACAACTAAAATTTTCCACGACGCGACAAGATACCGCGCGGGAGTAACCCGCGACACGACGACCGGACGAAACGACAAATGACTCGGCTGCGGATCGGGACGCACACGCAACGCGAAACTATCATGAAATACACAGCGCGTAGCGAAATCACGCGGACGGGCGTGATCGGGCGAGACGACGATGCTCCGCTGAATCCGCGAGCTCGTGATTCCAATGAATACGCCGAAAGATATTGCGATAAGTACGGGATTTCCTCGCGGCTCGCCCAACCCGCGAAATCGGTGGCTTTACAGTTTGTGTGACGCTCGTCTCACCACTTCGCCTCTCCCCTGCTGGCCTCCTCCGGGTCGGGATGACTCTCGTCCCTGCGTCCTTCCTCACAGCTCGGCTCGGGATTGTGGGACGCACGCACAGTTTTTGGCTCTACTTCCGCAGCATGAGTGAGGGATCCTGGATCTCGCGGGGGCCGCTCGGCGGCGCGCCCCACCTTGCCCCCGGCGTTCCCGGCCCTTGTATTGGTTGATTTCGCGAAAATCGATTTTCGCGCAGAGCGCGGTGCCCACGCTGTCGCCGGCTGATCGATCCACGCACGGCGGTCGATGATTATGGGCCCCGGGCACGGGAATCCTGGCGCTTCCTCGCGCGCCCGACTCTTTTCTCCTCGCCCGGCGTATCCTCCGCCATCGGGGCGTCGACGTATCTTGAGTTGTCGTGATTCTTTCGCCGGACTTCCCGCGGTATCGGGTCTGCAATCGCCCCGTCGGGATGTCGGCATCGCGCGCCGTTGCTGGGTCCTGAAAGCGTGATTCAGCGGCAGTATCGGAATTCTTACATGGCACAAACGGTAGGCAAGATAAGGGCGGCATTACCTGCGGACCCCCGCTTAAAAAAAAGGGTCCTTTTTAACTCCCTCGTTGCCCGTTCCTCTGCAATCTCCGGGAAGATTTTCCGTTGAGACGAGACGTCCGACAACTACAACGAGATCTTCATAGCCACCGATCTCCGCCGCACCCGCGGTATAACGCTCGCAAAAATCTTAACAAGTAATTAGATGGACAGCACGTGGGACGTCACACACACAAATTACAAGAGAATACGCTTTTGCGTCCGCTCCCGAGCGGGAGGACGCAGGGCCCGCGGGATGTTATTGCGTAAGGGCCCTCAGGGCCTTGTGACGGGCAGCAGCCTGCGGCTGTCACGTCACAACACATACACCTTATAACTCCAAAATGGCGCTCATGCGATGACCTTCCTTTCCCTCCCGTCGTTTATCTACAGACCTTGATTGTGCCTACAGAGCATGCATCTACAGCTAAGGAGTATATGCAAATTAAAGACCTATAATCAAAGATGCGTCAATGGCTCCCCACCGTGACTCTTGTCCGCCATCTTGTACCCATACTGGTGACTGGATGGGGGCTGGGGGGCTGGAGTCTGGAGTAATGGAGATAGTAAGAGTAAACAATGCGAGCCTGCTCCAAGTTCTACTCGCAACCATATAGCTGCTGCAAATTTAATTTTTCTTGTTCTTCCTGTGTATCGTCAAAATATAGTGACTCTCGAGAGTGCAGAGATTGAATTACCTTATAATTTCTGACACATTCCTTTAATCTATATTGCTCAGCACAAAGCACTCTCCCCTCTTCCTTGCCCAGCGTAGGTACGCAATGGCGGATAAACCATGTGATTCAAGTGACCAATCAAAATTGTGTTCGCCATTGGCGAATCTTTTATTATAGGTCTTTAATGCAAATGTGAACGCTGCTCATGCCGTTACATATTGTTGGAAATTTCGGCTAACTTCCACGAATTATATAAAATGTATTTGCATCACTCACAAACCTTTTTAATCAAACTTCACAACTTTTCACACAAACTTTAAACGATTCCATATAATACCTTTGTTTAATTAATATATTCCTGTTAAATGTTGGGTGAAAAAATAATTAATTACAAATAAACGAATGACTCACAAACCTTTTTAATTGCACTTCAAACCTTTTCATACGAAATACAAACGATTACACATAGCAATTATTTAAAAAAACGTTCACTTCCGGTCAAGTGTGAGCGAATTTTGTCAGCGAAAAATACGTGTCATGGAAATCCAGTCTAAGGACTCCCGCACAGACTTTTGCATAACGCATAACATAAATGCATAAGAAATTCGATTGGTTGATTTTGCTTATGGATCAATTAATTTGCTTATGTACATACGTTATGCGTTATGCAAAAGTCTGTGAGACCGCCCTAAATGTATCAACAGTTATAATGTATGAATATTCAAGATGCGCTTGATTTAACTGTGCGCGATTGAACGGTGTGTAAAAGAACTGCGCAATTGAACGGTGCGCGATTGAAAGCCATCACACAATGCCAGGCAACAGGCAATAGGAATAGGAAATAAAGGAGAGAAAAAGAGAAGATCCTTTCTCTCTTTCATTATTTCTGTTCCTATTGCCTGTTGCCTGGCATTGTGTTTAGGCCCTGAACCGTGTGCGATTGAACGGTGCACCATTGAACGGTGCGCAAAAAAAACCGTGCGCAATTGAACGGTGCGCGAAAGAACTGTGCGCAATTGAACCGTGTACAATTGAACTGTGTGCAAAAGAACCATATCCAATGTAATACGTTAATTTATTTAAATTAGTTAATAACATGCGTTGTGTCCAAAAGCAACGGTGTCCAATCGAACTGTGTCCAAACGAACTGTGGTAATTGAACGATGCGCAATTGAACAGTTAGCAATGTTTTGTGTCTAATAGCACAGTGGGAAATTGCAACGTGTCCAATTGTACTGTGCGCAAATGAAGGCCTCTCTGGTGACCCGTGCCGTTGAGTGAGTCCCAGATGCGCACAGTAATAAACGGACACAGCAGGCTGAGTGAAACGGACACAGTAACAAACGGACACAGTAACAAACGGACACAGTAATAAACGGACACAGTAATAAACGGACACAGTAATAACCGGACACAGTAACAAACGGACACAGTAACAAACGGACACAGACCAAATGCGCACAATGCACATGCGCACGGACCAAATGCACACACGGAAAGTCGCAAACCCATGTGATGCAGTGAATACTTTGCACGCACACACACACACACACACACACACACACACACACACACACACACGGGGGGTCAAGGGGGGCCTTTAGCCCCCTCTCCCGCACTCACCCCGTCCAAGTCGCTAACCTATGTGGACTTTACTCTGCTTGCAATGTACATGGATTGCATTTGGTCCGTGCGCATGTGCATTGTGCACATTTGGTCTGTGTCCGTTTGTTACTGTGTCCGTTTGTTACTGTGTCCGTTTGTTACTGTGTCCGTTTATTACTGTGTCCGTTTGTTACTGTATCCGTTTATTACTGTGTCCGTTTATTACTGTGTCCATTTGTTACTGTGTCCGTTTCGCACTGTGTCCGTTTGTTAAGGTGTTCGTTTGTTACTGTGTCCGTTTGGTCTGTGTCCGTTTCACCTAGCCTGCTGTGTCCGTTTATTACTGTGCGCATCTGGGACGTTCCCGTGCCGTCGGGGGGATGACTCTGGAGATGGTGGTCGTCCAAAGACACGCGGATCAAATACTCCGGGTTCGATGAGTCGCCACTTAAGACGTTTTATCTGGCGTTTTCGCCCTCCTCGCCGAGATCGCGACATAACGAACTACGGTGATATTAAATGTGCGGGTTATAAGAGTACCCATGGTTGTGATATGTAGGGCGCGCCAGGCAGATTCTCAGAAGTTTAAAAGAAAAAAAGAAAGAAAAGGAGGAAGAAAAAAAGGGGATAATTTATTTTATCTAGAGAACGATCAAGTTGCTGATTGAAGATTTATTTTTGTCTCTACCCTAAGAGCACAGTTGACAGGAAGTCGACTAAATGTCGACTTCTAAAAGTTGACAGAAAGTCAACTAAATGTCGACTTCTAAATAGCCGACTTCTAGAAGGAAAGTCACGACTAGCGCTGCGTTCGGGAAGCGCATATATCTTGTGTGTTATCAGTGCTATTGCTCAATTTGCGTCATTTATTAGACGGAAAAGATTTCGTGCTTGGGCCGACAAGAAAAAGAGAATCGGCGTAGTTACTAATGCATCGGAAAACGAAATGTTTGCCAAATTATTTATTGAGTTATCATAAATCGCAGATGACTTAGGAATAAAAATATCACCACCATAATGATTTGTTTGAAACAGGAGGTTCAGAATCACGATAATAAAGCAGCAAATTATGTCTATTTCTTTGATGTTTTGGGAATTCTCCCGAAAACTTTCCTTATATTTGACAGAACGAGTTAAACATCTACTCATAACCTTAAAAATATACTTCCATTCATTATTTCCGCATTTTCGATCTGGGGCCCTATTCTGTACCGGCTACTGACAACTATCGGCGTCATTGTGCAGGCTTTTTGTCATATAAAATATCTGCAACAACACCGATAGTAGTTGGTAGGCAGTACAGAATAGATCCCCCAGGTAGTAAGCTCACGTCATTTTGACGTTCCAAAATGGTCATTTACTGACTATTCTTAACGTCACGAAATGACGCCCTTATAACGTTAAAATGACGGTCGAATGTCACAAATTCCTGACGTCATGAAATGTACCGTATTTTGACGTCATAGAATGACGTGAACAATATGTTGTCAAAAAGATCTCTAAAAAATATCCTATTTCTGAAAATGATAACATAAAGAGACTTTTAAAAGATAACATATAATGTCAGAATTTTAACCAATGCGTCGTTTTTTGAGAACAGAAAGATATTATGAAACTAATATCTAAAAGATTTCTTAAATCGGATATTTTTAAAATGCAACTAGAGATAAAAAAATAAAATAAAAATTTCATTTTTTTTATTATTCTTATCAACAGTACGTACTAAATTTGGGACAAATTTTTATTAATTAATTAAATTTAAATTATATTATTTTATTTTATTCTTACTTGCCTCTGGTTTTGAACCCGGGATTACAAACCTTGTACTCTATCTGCTATACCAATTTGACTCATCGATATGGGTACTTGTTATTGTCTACATATACATATATGTTATAAACTGACGCAATTATATTATTTTTTATAAAAGCAATTAAATTTTGCAAAACATATTAAAAATAAATAGCATTAATTTATTTACTTATTAATTTCATTGTTAAATTTATCTTTTTCCATAACCTTAATAATTTGATGGAAATTGCGATCTATTTAGCATTAATACTTTGAAGCGTTCAAATGGTTAATTAGATAATTTTAACTATATAGATCACATATATTCTAAGAAAAATTGAATAGTACATTTATTATTCTGTTTTTGTATTCAGTACATGATAAATTTAGATTTTGTGCATTTTTTTGTGCGCAGTAATTGTAGACAAGCCATTATTTTTGAAAACATTATGATCCTTACTTTGAAAACATTAACATCCTTATGATAATTTTTTTTAATATCAAATGGATCTCTCATTCAGAATGCTATAGTGTTGTGTGATTTCTGAGTCAACTACGACGCGCATGGATGGCTCAAAAATCGGACAGCATTGTGATATCTTTTATGAGATATTAAGCTGATATCATTTAGATGTGATATCCTAAGGATAACATTTTCAAGAAACTTAAATGAAACTCTTCCATGAGATATCTCAAAGACCTCTCTTAGTAGACGTCTCTGATAAATGTTACCATTTGGACATCATTTCCAAGATATCTAAAGGTTTTATTAAAAAAGTTCTCTTAAAGTTTTCATTCTGATAAGCGTGTTGTCTGGGTAACTTCTACCATGAAAATAAATGTTCCATACAGCTATGAAAGTTTAATGGATACCTAATGGACGTCTATCTAACTTCCATCATGGAAGTAAATGTTCTATAGAGCTATGAAAGTTTAGTGGATCCCTAATAGACATCCATCTAACTTCCACTGTGGAAGAAAACATCCAATGGAGCTATGGATGTTTAATGGATCCCTAATGGATGTCTATCTAACTTCCACCATGGAGATAAACCTCCATTGGAGCCATGGACGTTTACTGGATCTTTAATGGACGTCTGTCTAACTTCCGCCATGGAGGTAAATCTTCAATGGAGCCATGGAAGTTTACTAGATCCCTAATGGACGTCTACCTAACTTCCGCCATGGAGGTAAATCTCTAATGGAGTTAAGGAAGTTTACTAGATCTCTAATGGACGTCCATCTGACTTCTACCATGGACATAGACGTCCCATGGATCTATGGAGGTTTAATGGACGTCCATTGGACATCCACTGGATGCCAATTTCTATGTGGGTCCTGAACCAGAAATCTTAAAAATATAAGAACACTATATATAAGGCCAGTACGTCTTGTAATATCCAAATAATATACAATTTTTATTTTGACCTTGAAACTCAAAATTTAAATTTCGAGATTTTCACAAATTCAAAATAGCCATTAGAAGCGCTCTTAAAAACAAGAATTTTTGACGCAAACTAGAATCCAATATCTCAAACCATTCTCGAGTTATAAGCAATCCAAAATTGAAAAACTACCCCCCAAAAAACAAAAATATAAGCTCTCCTGATGGTACTGGTACTAATCCGGCCTTCCTCCGATGTCTGGTTCATGAGATATAGTTTATTTAAGGGTTTTACTTGAGAATATACGAGTAAAATGTTAATTAACAAATGAAAAATTGTTACTAAATAAATTAATTTTACTAATTTCACCATGCTAAATTAAAATAACTACCTCAAAATTTATTATATCAAACTTTTATGAGCCTAACTATTAATTTTCTAATCGTTTATTGCTAATAAACAATTAGAGCTTATAAAAATTAAGGGCACGACTAAAATTAATAACAGAATTATTACGCCGACCCTGTGCGAATAAGAATTACATTTTACTAATTAACGAATTATTTCATTAAGCTCCAGAGTATTGCATAAGCCTTAAATAATATAAAATTGTTGTTATAATAAACCTAACAACTAAACATTAAAAACTTTATAATTATCTTGGACTCTGGACATAAAAGTCTCATAAAATTTTTATCTTGATCAGCTTAAATTTACAGTCTATGGATATAATTATCACAGATATATATAATTATATAACTAACAATCACTTTTACTAATATCAAAACTCTACTACAAGTTAAGAACAATTTTTGAGGCTTTTGCAAGATACCTGACAAGCGTATAAACTATCAAAGCGCATATAATTGTAAACGTTAATTAAGAGTAATTTTAATCGACCGTAACATTATAATTAATAATATGTATTGGCACCATCGCTCTCGTAATCAGTGAATCCAAAAACCTATATGGTGTTTGCATTTCATGAGTGTTTGTAAAAATTCGGGCCTCAAAGAATTAGTCAAAAGCTTCGCCCCCTGCTTTCGGTTACTCAGAACAATTAACTAATTAAAATATTTTTGATGATTACATAAGCGATTACTTACCGATTTGATGACCTTCAAATATATTGTCAAGGTCATTATTCTAAACAACTTTTTCTTATACATGTTACCGCCACTCAACCTTAGTTTTTGAGTTATACACAAAAAGTTATTAACAAAAAAAGTTTAATAAGTACAATACATGATAATTATTCATTATAGAAGAGGTAACTCCGATGACCTTGATCATGACATATGTCGTCAAGTTCATCGAAGCTACCTCTCCTATACTGAATAATTATCATGTATTGTACTTATTAAACTTTTTTTCTTAATAACTTTGTATATAACTCAAAAACTAAGGCCGAGTGGCGGTAACATGTATAAGGAAAAATTGTTCAGAATGCTAACTGCTCGCTCGTTTATTAATTTAAATAGTACTTGATTGGTTAATTTTATACGCTGCTTAATATTTTTGTTCTAAAGAAATAAAGTTTTACCATATTATATTCATGAAAAAGTATGTGCATGAATTACGTAATTCTCTTTGAATATGTTAATCTAGTAAAAATACTATTACATTTAAATCATTAAAACAATTCTTTTTTAATTTTTTCTACATAAATATTTATTATTATAAAAAAATATTTTAAAATAACATTAGTTTCTTGCTTAAATTTTATTCATTATTTATTTTTTTTTGAAAATGTCGATTTTAAAAATAAAATAATAAATAAAATTTATATGATAGAAACTATGTTATTTTAAAATATTACACATTATTATTAACATATTATTGTTTTGAAAACGTTAAGAACTCTTATGTTACAAAATATGTGTGAATAAAAAGTTACATGGAAAATTCCTTAATCAAATTTTAAAATAGAAATCAGGATATTTTGGACTAGAATAGAGGATATACCGAAATAACATTTAAACATTTTATTCCAATTGCTGATTTGTTCTCTTTACGAAAAATATCGTTTATTATAAATTACACATAAATACAGAAGAGAAATATTTTATAATTTCATCCTTGTAATGTACAATATTTATCTAACTTAAAGTTACAATTTCTTGCAGTTATTATTTAGTGATTTGATTTCAGTATTACTCTATTTTTATAATAAATCTGCATTGTTTATCAAACTTTTGAATTCTAAGATTACTGAACATCTTCAGTTTATATATTTTATGATTTTATGAGGACCTCTTCATAAGATCTTATTATTGCGCAGGCAACTGTATGACATCAATGACTTTGGGCATTTGATCTTGAGCCAATTCTATTTTCAATAATGCATTTAGGTTTTGAATTTCTTGTTGTGCCTTGCGTAAATTCTAAAAAATTCAATTTTAAGAAATATTATTTTTCTTAAAAAAACATATGTATATCTAGAAAGTTCAAAACAAAGCCTACCATAATAATTTTTTTGTGGAAAAACTAAGAAATAATTAAGAAATCGGATTTATTCAATTGTAAAGATCATATTTTAATCTATTTAATATTTAAATTTATTAAAACTATTAAAACATGTAACCGGTATGCATTACACAACAAAGAATAAGAGAAATTTTATTAATCCCTTAAAAAAACCTTAAAAAGGTAAAAAAGATACGCCAAGTACATAAACGCGTGCTTTCCAAAATAAATTTGAGATCAATACAGTTAGCCAAGTATATTTTAAAAGACTTAAAGAAGTTTAATAAACATCTATTAAAAAATTGCTTAAACGGGCTTGATGATTAAATGATTAAAATCAACCAACGGGATTATAGTGAAGCAAAAACTTGGCGTGCCCGGCTCGTATTTTTTTTGAATTTCCAAAGCTCTATGTTATTGATATTGATAAATATATATACAAGAATACAATTAATGTGATTCGGATATTGCTTTACTATCTGTCAATTTCTGCTTTATTATATGTTATCACTTATATTCCCATTTTTCACATAATTTTTGAATAGAACCATTTTTGAATGCGTTTATATACTTGACATATATACTTGACATATCTTTTTTAACTTTGTGAAGTTTTTCATAAGTTATTAATTTTTTTATTATTTTATTCGTACAAATAATTTTCATATTGTTTAACATTGATCATTTTAAGTCGGGCGTTTTAAGTCGGGCACGCCAAGTTTTTGCTTCACTATAATCCCGTTGGTTGATTTTAATCATTTAATCATCAAGCCCGTTTAAGCAATTTTTTAATAGATGTTTATTAAACTTCTTTAAGTCTTTTAAAATATACTTGGCTAACTGTATTGATCTCAAATTTATTTTGGAAAGCACGCGTTTATGTACTTGGCGTATCTTTTTTACCTTTTTAAGGTTTTTTTAAGGGATTTCACTTTTTTTTGTAAAAATTAAAGAGTTACTTCTTTTTTAATTACATTAAGTTTTATTATACATATTTTTTAATGTGTTAATTTGATATGTATGTATGTATATATGTATATATTTTCCATAATTTATTTTATTTTATTTGTTCTGTAAAAAATATGAATGCATTTTTAGCATTTCAAGGCCAATTGCATTTCTTTATACTTAAATCATTTATTAACATCCATTTTGCGCTTTTAGTACATATCATGTTTATGTAATGTCCATCTATTATGTTTTCACCGTGATAAAAGATTGCACTAATATTTTTATACTTATTTGCATTGACAGATAAAAATTTTTTATTAATATTTTTGACATTTATTACATATATATTATGTATATTATTTGTTATTATTATTTATTTATTTTATTTTTATTAATTTTATTAAATTTTTTCGTGTACTAATAATATCACTTACATTACTCACATTCAGACGTTGTAATTTTATTATTAATTTTTATATTAATATTTTTGACATTTACACATATATCATGTATTTGTTTATGTTATATATTTATTTTATTTTTGTTAACTTATTATACTTTTCTCGCATACCAAATTCACTATTTATATCATAAAATAATTTTTTATATGTTTAGTTTTATAAAATTATATGTAAGCACATTGTGAAGCCCCTTGAAGGACACACCGGCTTTGCGTGTGTGTGTGCATGTATATGTGAATTTGTAGAAAATAACTCAAATAAGCTTTTTTGCGCAAGAAATCTCAAGATCACAGAATTATTAAGTTTATTATATTTTTTTGCATACCAATATTCACCACATATATTACGAAATAATTTTTATTTTAGTTTTATAAAATTATATGTAGGCACATTGTGAAGCCCCTTGAAGGACAAACCGGCTTTGGGTGTGTGTGTGCATGTATATGTGAATGCGTGGAAAATAACTCAAGTGAGCTTTTTTGCGCAAGAGATCACAAGATCTTAGAATTATCAAGTTTATTATATTTTTTCGCGTACCAATATTCACCACTTACATTACAAAATAATTTTATTTTAATTTTATAAAATTGTATGTAGGAACATTGTGAAGCCCCTTGAACGACAAACTGGCTTTACGTGTGTGTGTACATGTGATCTGTGGAAAATATCCAAGTGATCCAAGTGAGCTTTTTCGCGCAAGAGATTACGAAATCTCAAAAATGAGTGTACCAATTTTAATCGGAGTAGTCGCAATCGAAAGCTGACATCAATATTATATAACAAAATTGCCATTAAATTTTTGATTATGATTTTAGTTTCTGAGATATTTTAACTGAAAGTGAATTTGACAGCTAAATTCCAGATAAAGCTTAGTAGCGGCGTGACATTTGCATCATTTGCATCATGCAGCAAAATTATTTATGTACTTGGCGTCGCGCCGCTACCGCGTCGCTTGATATATAAACGTATAAATTTATATAAACATTTTATATTAACAATAACATAATCATGAATTAAAAACAAACATTATTCGATCAAAACTGAGTCTTCTAATATTTCTTGTATAGTTTTATATGCCTTTCAAATTCATTAAACTGCGCACCGGATAAATTTTTGGTCTGAAACACAGTTACAAATTAACGTCAGTGAACCTAGCACCCCTAATGCTAAAAATAATTCGAAAATACCGCATAATTTTCTGCCCTAGTCCCACATTTTTTGCTTTTACCCATTCACAGGAAATTAAAACCAAAAGTGGAGGTACTAAGTTCACGTGACGGTATCACCCCCACTAATAAAAAAAAGCGTAAAAAAACAGATATGTAGAATTTTCTGCTCATTTCCTGCTTTAAGAAACCGTAAAGAGATATCAAAAATATCGAACGGTTATCGAAGTACCGGTACTTAGAACCAGTACAGCAATAATATAAGAGAAAATGGTTAAAAATAAGGAGCTAACAATGCCACCCCCACCTTAACAATTGAGTTGCAAAAGTTAAATATTGAGCAAAAAATTCGGGACTTGAATATCTTAAGAGCAGATAAATAGACGATTATTTTGATGCCATAGTTGATGCAGCAGTTAATTTTTTAAGGGTACTTTACTGTTGTATTTTTGTGAATTTTAAAGCTTTTTAAAGATATTATGCAAGTTAAACATTTAAAAATTGTGTATTTTATGAGTATTTGATAAAGGAATACTTCATAAGTTGTTGTGGCATTGTTAGCTTCTTTTCTTTTACCATTTTCTCTTATATCCTTGCTGTACGATTGTTTTGAGCCGGTACTTTGATAATCGTTCAATATTTTTAATATCTATTTACAGTTTCTTAAAGCAGAAAACGAGCAGAAAATTTTGGTATTATTTATTTTTTGTTTACGGTTTTTTTTTTTTATTACGTGAACTTAGCACCCCCACTTTTGGTTTTAACCCATTTCGGACCAAAATGCTACTTTTTTTTTTAACTTTCAACGCTTTATCTTTTGATGTAATCAATCTAGTAAAAATTGTTTATACCATTTTCGAACGCAAAAAGCCTTCTCTTTCAGATGCCGTCGTCAAAATTGACCTACGAAGTTTTTGAAAAAAGTTACAGCTTATTTTTTCGAAAAAGAACCGATTTTTTGGTAAATTTTTTTTAACCCATATTTTGAGTTCAAAAACAAGTGACCAGAACATCTCTACTATGATAGAAAGTGTTATCTGTATTTGCTTTACAAGACCTCATCGCAAATTTTTCGAAAATTCAATATAGCAACTTCAATATGGCGGCTCAAAGTTCAGCAAATTTAAAAAAATTAATATTTCTTATATTTTTTCATGGTGATCTCTAAATATCATCTAAAACCGACTAGAATTCATCAACACCACATATAAAATGTTTGAAAATTATAAATATTCCGATATTATTGTCAAATCATTGTCAGTAAGAATCTGTGATCTTTGATGCAGAGACACTACCGTCGGCATTAGCATCACCCAAGTTACACCGTGGAGGTTGCTCGGATTTGTATCTCTTGTGTGTGTAATGTGTGTGTGTGTGTGTGTGCGTGTGCGTGCTTGTGTGTATCTGTCTGTGTACACCATGAAAAGAGATCACCATGAAAAGATCTAATAAATATTGATTTTTTGAAATTTACTGAACTTTGAGCCGCCATATTAAAGTCACCATATTGAATTTTTGAAAAAATCGCGATGAGGTCTTTTAAAGCAGATACAAACACTTTCTACCATGGTAGAGATATTCTGACCACTTATTTTCAAATTCAAAATATGGGATTTTTGAAAAAAATTTACAAAAAAATCCGCTCTTTTTCAAAAAAATAAGCTGTAACTTTTTTCAAAAACTTCGTAAGTCAATTTTGACTACGACATCTAAAAAAAGAGGCTTTTTGTATCCAAAAATGGTATTCAAAAAAATTTTACTAGGTTGATTACATCAGAAGATAGAGCGTTGAAAGTTGAGAAGAAAATGGCATTTTGGTCCGAAATGGGTTAATTTCCTGCAAACGGGTGGGAGCAAAAAATTCAAAACTAGGACAGAAAATTAGCAGATTTTTAGCAGAAAATTATTAACTTTTTGACAATTCTAATACATTTATATGCAGAATAATCAAATAATCATATTATGTAAAAAAATTAATTAATGCGGTATTTCCAAACTTGTTTTAGTGGTGGGGGTGCTAGGTTTACTCACGTTACAAATTGAATAGTAATATCACTATATTAAATAACTAATTTTAAACAATAACGTTACCAAATATCTATTATTTTACTCCTCTTGTATAATAAATATGAAAAAAATATGCATAAAAAGTAACAGCTGACTTTGACCTTAACCCATTACTTCCCAAGCGGACATTTTATAGTCGATTGGTTTTCGGCTCAGAAAAGTGATGAGATCACATGAAAACTTAAAACAAAATATGCTCTTCTACGTAAAAAGAGTTGCTCTTTCAGATTCCGGGGTCAAAATTTCAAAATTTTTTATTGGAAATTAAATATGACGGCTCAAAGTTAATATGAATTTTTTCATCGACTATTGACTTTTTATAGTAGAAAACTTCGAAAAATTTTGTCCATGACTGTTGTAAACGATTGAAGTGACGGAGTTTGCCTCTTTAAAGTATAAACTATGATTATTAATTGATTTTTTTAAGTAGTTCAAGTAGTTCAAGATGGTGGATGCAGTATGGCGTCCAAATACATAGAAATCATATTTTATTGCGATATATGTGTGTGAATAGTCATTTCTCACATTTTCGAGGTCGCTGAGTACGAATCTTTGGTCAATTAGTCATTTTTCAAAATGGGGGATACAATATGGCGTCAGAATACACGAAAATTAGATTTTGTTGCGAACTATGTGTATCATATTACATCCGCCTTTCGAAAGATATAAATCAAACTCAAGATTCGTATTCAGCGACCTCAAAAACATATACAATCAGTACCCACGCACATAGTTCACAGTAAAATATGATTTTCGTGTATTCTGACGCCATATTGTATTCGCTATTTTGGAAAATAAAAAACAGACCCAAAATTTGTTCTCAGCGGTCTCACAAATACATAAAATAAGTACTCGGAGGCATAGTTTTTAATAAAGTATGATTTTTACGGCATATTGTATCCGCCATTTTGAAAAATGAGTAATTGACTAAAGATTCGTACTCAGCGACCTCGAAAATATGAGAAATGACTATTCGCACACATATATCGCAATAAAATATGATTTCCATGTATTTGGACGCCATACTGCATCCACTATCTTGAACTACTTAAACTACTTAAAAAAATTAATTAATAATCATAGTTTATACTTTAAAGAGGCAAACTCCGTCACTTCAATCGTTTACAACATGGACAAAATTTTTCGATGTTTTCTACTATAAAAAGTCAATAGTCGATGAAAAAATTTATATCAACTTTGAGCCGGCATATTTAATTTCCAATAAAAAATTTTAAAATTTTGACCCCGAAATCTGAAAGAGCAACTCTTTTTACGTAGAAGAGCATATTTTGTTTTAAGTTTTCATGTGATCTCATCACTTTTCTGAGCCGAAAACCAATCGACTATAAAATGTCCGTTTGGGAAGTAATGGGTTAACATATTATACAGATGAAAATACTGATCAACTTTTCCTTATAAATTAATCCGCGGTAAAGTTTTTGATATTTTAATTTTGATATTGTAAAAAGTTTTAAAATATTAATTTTTATATAAATTAATAAACACTTTTTATAACTTTAACCTTTACATATGTCATTGTTACGTCCGGCAGACTCCACGAGTTCTCTTTGTCAGAGAAACAAATAAGATTACAAAAGAAATTCCGTTTCAACGGTCTCCGATAATTTTTTATGCGTCTAGGATTAGTCTGTTAGAAACGTGACGACAAACATGAATGGATGAAACGACCAAGTTGATAATTTTAACTCCTTTTGAATATTGAGTCAACAAACAATAAATTCTGAAGGCAGAAATACAAAAACAAACTCAGGTTCGAAGCAAGGTTTCACGTTTTCTCACAAAAAAATGACCAATAAAAAATTTAAACATTAGCAAAAAATAAATAACCGTTTCCTTCATCTACAAACTATACCGTAGCACATCTAGCACGATAAAGAATTATTTAAACCCAAAGGGAAGATAACTTACGCGAGCGGATCCCTTCGATAAAATTAAAGGAATGTGGGAAGAAACAGAGAAACTTTCGACTCAACATACGATTGGTCAAAAAGGAAAAACTATTTCTTCAATAAGAAAACTTAGAATTCACCCACACAATCCTGAAAGTCCTACCAATTAGAATATTCAAACCACCTACATATGGATCCTCCCTCTGTAAGACTCCGTGTATATAAAAGAAGCACGGTGGTGCCTCGCTGCGCATACACTTGGCGCGAGGCACTACCGTGCCTCTTGATACCAAATCTTGAAGAGCAGCAGTTAGTTACCAAACAGTTACCCAGTTAGTGAGTCAATTAGTGAGTTAAAGAATATAATCATGTAAAATCAGTGCGCGAATAAACTTTAGTGCCGTTCTATCCGGTCAAGAAATTCCTTCAATTCCGACAGATTTGTTCGAGAACCAGTAATGAATAAATTCCACAATTTCTTTTGTTTTTAGGTTACTCATCTACTCCCTTCCGTTTTAATTCTTTAAGACACGCTCTTATTATTTATAAATAATTCCTTCTTAGAGTTTAACCGGCGAGCTCGCGCACTACTCGACGCTGTCTACTCTGAGTACTTGGATTCTTTAAGAATACCTCCACCGGCATCTCAAAATCTTGAGGAATTCCAGCGCGATCCTCAAGATATCCTTACACCATCTCACAATCTTGAGGAACCCCCGTGCGATCCTCAAGATATCCTTACACCATCTCACAATCTTGAGGAACCCCCGCGTGATCCTCGAGACGTCCTCACTCCTTCTGCCTCTTCAATTTATTCCTCGATCAGTTCCCTAAAACCCGAAAATGTTCCACCTCCACGCTATTCTTTATCCTTTTACGACTTCAAGCATCTGTTTTCCCCATGTAACCATTTAGTAAACCCTTCGACTAGTTCTTTGCTCCGCGTTTACCGTTCTAACTATAAAACTAAAAAACAAAAATCTTTTTGTTTCCCTTTCTCCGCCGACCACATACTTATATAATATTTGTAGAACTATATACATACTCACTATGCATTTTAAATTCGATTATATCACCGTTATTACAAAATTGTCAAATCACGACTTCAGCGCTTATTTGTATTTTCTTTATTTTTTTATTTTGTTATTAGAATAAATGTTTTTGTTAATTTTATGTAAAACTTCATCATTTATTTAAGTTTTTACGGCGTCCCCTCTCCCTGAAATATCCTGAACCAAAGATAGCACTTAATCCGATCCCGAGTTAAAGCGATTTAATTCGTTGACACAAAACTTGGACCGATAGACGCATGACTTGAAAACGGGTTATAACGAGCTTACCGACACGCTGACCCACATTTTTCAGTCACAAAAAATATGTTCGACCCGAGGCATCTACCCTCTCTTAATTCGTGTGCCTATGGGAATTCTACGTTTTGTTACGTCCTTCCCTGCCTTACCTGTTCTCCTTGAAATATCCTCCCGACCAAATAAATAGAGTTAAATCTCCTAAGGCTGGACGTAACATCATTAAAGTCATAGTTTTTAGTAACATATAATAGATTTTAGTCGGTTATTATTGATTGTTAAAAAGTTATTACCAAAAATTTAGTTAAGAAATATTTGTTCAAGAAAGAAGTTTGGTCTATAATTGTATCGTTCCACATGAGTCTTCAACTTTCCACGCAAAACGAGATCCATCCTTACTCACCTCAATACTTACGCCCAAAACAACAGTTGCTCTGTTCCACATGGGTTTTTGACTTTCCACGCAAAGATTTATTTCAACCCCCCCCCTCCGCCCTTTCCATACTTGTAGTTCAAAACCACAATAGTTGTTCTGTTCCACATATGGAGTACTGTTTTAAGAGTATATGTAAAAAACTGACTACTATCAGTTAATTTATAAGGAACAGTTAAGCAATACTTTCATCTGCTTCTAACATATATGAAGATATACATAACATATATTAAGATTATCGGAGCTATGTTATTGCTTTTTATGCATATTTACTAATATATGTAAATATTGTATCAAATTGGTTGCAAAAAATAATCTAGCCAGTAATCGTTATTTTTTAACATTTAATTATTTTTTTTACATAATATGATTATCTGATTATTCTGCATATAAAT
Organism: Monomorium pharaonis; assembly: GCF_013373865.1. Classification (NCBI taxonomy): domain Eukaryota; kingdom Metazoa; phylum Arthropoda; class Insecta; order Hymenoptera; family Formicidae; genus Monomorium; species Monomorium pharaonis. The sequence goes on from NC_050471.1 coordinate 17,415,542, forward strand.
GTATTAAAATTGTCAAAAAGTTAATAATTTATAACAGTATATTACGATACAAGTGCGGAAGATTGGCTATTGCCCACGAGTGGGTGGACACATGAGCTGAAGGCGACTGCGACCACCCGCACGAGTGAACAATAGCCAATCCGCACGTTTATCGTATACTATTTTATATTACAAGTGCGTATGAAAGTGCGTGGAAGTAGGGGCCTAAGGGGGGTCCAGAGAGCGAAGCTCCCTAATTGGAGTCCAGGGGACAAAGCCCCCTGATCAGGGGGATGCGGGGGGGCAAAGCCCCCCGCCACTGGAAAAAAATATTAAAATTTATTAATATATAAAAAATTTTATTTATATTTGTTTTTACAAAGAATTAACATACAAACAAAAATACAAAGGATTAACAAAAAATTATCTATTGTTTTTTAAACATAGAAACATATAACTAAAAAATGATTATCTATTGTTTTTGTAATCATAGAAATATAGAATTTAATATATTTTATATATTTAGTATATAAATTGTTTTTAACCATAGAAATAAAGATGAAACAAATCAATTTTGTTCTTTTTGTTCAAATGTGTCGGCGCGTGACTACTCGCTCGAGTTGATCACGCACGGAGGATATGACATCGGAATCGCCCAGCGCTGAGCGTCGCGAGAAGGAGGTGCGAGAAGGTGAGGAGTGTAAAAATCACTCAAAGAATTAATCACTCAGAATTGATCACACAATGATTTAATCTCTTTAATTCATTATAATTTCCATTAATCACAAACAAATCACATGCCAGAATACACTGAAAGGCGCGAGATAGCGGGGCGCAGAACGGAGATTTTGAGCCCTCGAGTAATTGCGATGGATCGGCGCGACGGAAATCTTGAAGAGTGTGGTATTCACACACTGCCGGAGCGGATATCTTGAACGCGAATGACGAGGATTTCGCGGATCGCAAGAGGGTATCGCGACCGCGAGCCACCTACGTACGTCACACCAATATTGAATGATCGAATAATCACAGTAATTAGCTCCAATCGGAAGCGGTCCGCACGCAATGTAGCAGGCGTTCGACCGGCAGAAAGTTCACGAGTTCACCGAGAACCAATACGTTATACGTGTCGCGAAAATAAGAGAAAGAATGAATTACGCATGTGCTCATGAGAGGCAGAAGCGCGCAACTGACTGCGGGCGAATGCTTATGCGAACATTGCGGCGGACCGGCGGGATCGTAGTACAAGCCCATTGGCTAATCGCGATCAGTCGACAAATTTTCACGTGTCGCACCCGGGAAACGTTGGCTCGAGCGTGCTCAAGACACGCGCATCTCGCGTGTCAAGCAACAGCTGATAGCAGCAGCCCGACACCGAAAGCTCGCCCGACACGAGCAATAGAACCGCGAACATTATGTTTACATTAATAGTAAATAAAACAATTTTTGTTTCTGGTGTATTTGATATTTTCTTCGATATGTTTATATTTTCTTTATTTGAAGTGTTGATATTTATGGCTTTTATGTGTTTGTTTTGTATATAGCTTTTTGATGTCGATTTTCATAGTTAAAGTTTGTTTCTGAATTTTGTAAAGAACTGGGCTTATTTGTTAGTGAGTGTGTTATCTGATTACATATTTTCTTTTTATTATTGAAGGAGTCCTCTATATATCCTTCGGCAACTGTGTTGGATTTCCATTCTCCGTGTCGCTTTAATGTTATTATGTCAGCCCCAGAATCTGCTAACAACATGGCGGAAGTGCGACGGAAAGTGTGACTTGTGTATGATTGAGCATCTGGTAGTTTTAGATATGATGCTATGATCTGTGGTATTTTACTAAATTTATTTATTCCAATCGGCAGTTTAGTGCATTGTCCGTTTTGGTAATTTAGAAAAAATCTTGTAGTTTGGACATCTTTTGGTCTCAAAGTTGCATATTTTTTAAAAATGCTGTAGAATTCTTCGGATATTACAAAGAATCTTGGTTTGTAGTTTTTTGTTTTGGGAATTTTGATTAGCAATATAGTTTCTTTGTCTTCAATATCGTTAATTCTTATTTCTTCTCTTCTACATGCGCCAGAAATTCCAAAAATCATAGCTACCTGTATATTAAGTATATGTGTAAATAATGTATAACATTTTTCGTTGATTATGGAAATTTATTTGTATGTTTGAATTTTAATTTTTACCTTTGTATCCAAATATTTATAGTCAGGAGCTTCATTAAGAAATTTACTAATTTCTTCTGATGTCAAAACTTTTGATTTTTTAGACTGAAATCTTTGTGATTGCTTTTTTTAAAAATGAGATGACTTTTTGGTAATTGTTAATATTAATGTTATTGTTAATGTTCAAAGTGGATTTCAGCATTGAGTAAATCACAAAGTGGTTGGCTTGTGAGTGTGTGACATTTCTGTAAGATATGCTAAGATTGTAGTTTCGGAGAATGATTTAGCTTTATTTTTAGCTTTTCAGTCCATAAATTTGTTATAGGCATTAATATATCTTTCTCTTGATTTTTGTGGCAAGAGATTTTCGATTGTGCTTTGAGCAGTTTGCACTATCTCTGCCGGTGTGAGTGGGCTATCAGTACTAGTCTCGTTTTGATTCATGTTGTTTAAAATATAATAAAATATATAAATAAAATATATAAATCTCTGCTTAACACGACTGACATTTTATAAAGACTATTGTAAGAGGTTAGCTTTGTGAAGACGCTGAAGTATTTCCAAGAACTTCTTTATGTGTACTGAGAGATGGCGTTAAACACAGTGTGCGAAAGAAATTGATAGCATGTTGTTGTGCAAAGTATGCTGAGAGATGGCGTTAAAATCCGTGCGACAAGTTCCTTTCGGCAGGGGTTAGGATTATTTTCGGCACTGATAACGTCACATTACGTGAGAATATTTCCGTGGTGAAAGTAGCCTACTGTGTGCGATTGGCTACTTTCGACACAAAAAACTATTTAAAAAAGGGCACTTTGCGACGCACATGTGATATAAAATATTTTTCACACATTATTCTGGTATATTTTAATATAAAATATAAGACATTGTGAACTATTCAGTTTGGGAGTAACTCATTTGGACACATTGCAAATGGACACAAAATAATGTACACGGTTCAAATGGACACGGTTTATTTGAACACAGGAATTTTATATACCGCAAAGTTGTACACCGTACATTTCTATAACCTTCTGTTTAGAGCATCCCTACCAACGAGATGGGTGTGGGAAGGGTGCCGAACGCCCCCATTGCACCCGTGTGTGTGTGTATGTGTGTGCGTGCGCGCGCTTGTGTGCGTGCGTGGTCACGGTTACGGTATAGAAATGTATGGTGTACAACTTTACGGTGTACAACTTTGCGGTATACAACTTTACGGTGTACAATTTTGTGGTGTACAACTTTAAGATGTAGAATTGTACGATGTACATTATTTTATGTCCATTTGCAATGTGTCCACGCACCGGCAGAAATGGTGTCCCTCGGAGTCCAGCGCGGCGATCACCCACATACATGAAGCGCCGTACGTGTTACTAGGCGCGCGGTGAAGTGGAGACGCGGAGGAGCAAAAAAAAATGGGGATCGCGCTGCTGTTGCATTCTTCACCAACGCTCAAGAAGGAGTTATGATGAGCGAGAAGACGTAATACCGATTCGCTGGTGTCCATATCTGTTTCACTCGAACTCAATACTAATGACGTTTTTCGCTTGAGTACGAGTGAAACAGATATTGGACACCAGCGAATCGGTATCACGTCTTCTCACTCATCATAACTCTATCCTTCTTGAGCGTGTGACGTTGGTGAAGGATACAACACCGGCGCAATCCCCAATTTTTACGCTGAGGGACACCATTTCTGCCGATGCGTATCCATCTGCATTGTGTCCAAGTGAAGGCCACTCATTCAGTTTTTCACAATTGTATGCTGATACTTTAAATAAATTAAATTATCAGATCGATATGCCATTTCTCGACCAAGCAGGTGCGTTGATATTAATAATAATAATTTTTGTATAAATTTTTACAATCTCCAGCTCTTGTGAACTATTTCGATCAAAAAAATAGTTTATTTATTTCTTAGATATTAATTATACATCGGTTCAAGGTAAAAATGCCGAATAGAATACCCAGCCCCAATGACCTTGACCTTGACATATGTTGTCAAGATCATGACTCTGAGTAATGTATAAAAGGTTTTAGCCGTCGCTCATTTATTAGAAAGTTATAAACACAAGAAGTTCATTCAACATTTTATTTTATATATAAGATTTTCTTTAACATTTAATGCATTTAATAGATGTATTTAACTCATTATATTGAAAAACATGTCAATACGTTTATCATACTCGTACATTCTCTTAAATAAAAATTCCGCAAGATAATTTGTAAAATGATAATTACATATGCATAACGAGGAATGTTTGTTCGAATTTCTCTTCACAATCTTTCTATATTTTGTGTGTTCGTTACTGGATCCACAAAATTAACAGAATGATTAACTGTTTTGTGTATATAATTATTGTATTGATCTAAACCAGTGCTCGGAATTACGTTACACATTTTGAGCCGATTCCTGAGGCACCGCTTACTATACCCCCACTACCGTTCTAGGCTCGACTGCCAAGCTGCATGGCCTTGTGTCTCAGGGACGTCCTATGATAAATATGTCTGGATCCATCCACGTGATTAAAAATTTCCTTGCGCTGTGAATAATTTTTATTTTTACAGATAATTTATTTTTGCAGACTAATAAAGTTATTAATATAAAAAAACCGCATCAGCAATAGAACCTTCTAAGTAATGTAGAGAACTATTGATAAAATTGGAATTTTTACATTATATTATTGCTAAATATATATATATATATATATACATGTGTATATACAAAGATATTTATAAATGTAAACATAATATCAATAACTTTAATTATCAGTAAAAATAAAAATTATTCACAGCGCAAAGAAATTTTTAATCACGCGGATGGATATATCTGTCAAAGGGCGCTCCTGAGACACAGCGTCACGCGGGCGATCGGCGGCTCGGCCGTCGAGCCTAGAACGGTAGTGGGGGTATAGCAGACGGTGCCTCAGGAATCGGTTCGAAATGTAAACTAATTCCGAGCACTGATCTAAATTATCATATGCACGCCATTTATTGGTATAAATTATAGAACCAGATGCGACATCTTTTTGAATAATAGGTAACAACGTTTCAGAGGGAGCGTCCGAAATGGCCACGCGAAATATTTCACAGAGTTCAATTTGCCCACGTTCGAAATGGCCACGGGAAATATTGCACGGAGTTCAATCCTGCTGGGTTTCTCAATTGATATTTACGCATTTTTTGTATGGCTTGTACTAGACAAAGCATGCGCTTATGCGACTAAGAAGCATGAAAATATGACCACTGCGCATGCTCAAGTAAAACGTACGTGGCCATTCCGAACGTGACCATTTCGGACGTGGCCATTTCGGATATCGTTCCGAACGTGGGCAAATTGAAGTCCGTGCAATATTTACCGAGGCCATTCCGAACGTGGCCGTTTCGAACGTGACCATTTCGGACGTGGCCGTTCCGAACGTGAGCAAATTAATTAAACTCCGTGCAATATTTCCCGTGGCCATTCCGAACGTGGCCATTTTGAACATGGGCAAATTATATCCACTCCGTTTCAGAACATCAGTTTGGTACAGGTAATATAAATATTCTTTTATTGACTCTTTCAATACCACTAAAAACTCACTGTCCTTTTTCCAAAACTACATGTTTATAAAGATCACGTTTTGTATGAAAAGTCGTGAAGTTATATGGTATAGAAAACGCGTGGACGGATCCCCTCCCCCTGCACTTCCTCGCCGTAATTCTTCCTAACTGTAACCCAACCAATTTTATGTCACTATTTGGTTAATGTGAAGACATTGGAAACGAACAGCGTAGATCTTGTTTGGCGTGGAAAGTCGCAAACCCATGTGTATAGAACAAGCGTTTACTTTACGTAAAGCACTGATATCATGTATCATAAACTTTAATCAAATAGGGTAGATCTCGCTTCACAGGTTTATATTTATGTTTGCAGAACAATGAGCGACGGCTAAAACCTTTTATACATTACTCAGGGCCATGATCTTGACAACATATAAATCTGCAATATATATAACTTTTGACTGAAAAACTTTTCTTCATAATATATATATATATATATACACAATACATGAAAAATTCCAGAACGATCAAATATCTTGAAAATAAAGCATTATGAAGAAAAGTTTTTCAGTCAAAAGTTATATATATTGCAGATTTATATATATATATATATATATATATATATATATATGTATATTGTACAATTATAAATATTTACATAATAATAAATATTTATAATTACGTACGTGTATAAAAAATTTCAGTATTGTATATATGTCATAGAAATAGATTCTGAGAAATTCGCAAAGATGGCTCAACAAAGTATAATAAAATCAACCTTCTTGGCTGATTTCTTTTATTTAAAATCAAACATTTTTTCTGCATACAAGCAAACTCAAAAACTCAATTTTAATAAAACTTGAAAATTTAGAAGGAAAGGTAATAGATGAATTTAGAAATTTAGAAAATTATTAACAGTATTTGGAAAAAACAGGAAAACAGATGCTTGTTAGTATCATTCTTATTATTAAATTGATTATTAACTTAATATTGTGATATTATTTCATCTTATAACTATTAATTTAATATTGTAATATTATGATATTACTTCATCCTATAACTGTATTTTAAAAACTGGAAAGTATGTTTGGCGCACAGTTCAATGAACTTTGAAAGATATATAAAATCACACAAGAAAATATCAGGAAAAAAATCCTGCTATGACCATACAAAGACAAAATCTACATTAGAAATTTTCGTTTAACTTAGAGATATATCAAAAACGGCAAAAATGCCGAATAGGGAACCCAGCCCCAATGACCTTGACCTTCACATGTGTTGTCAAGGTCACCCTCCTGAGTGACCTTCAAAAGATTTTAGCCGTCGCTCGTGATTTGTCAAAAAGTTATTAACAAAAAAAGTTCCATAAATACTTTTGTTTAAAACAGATATTTTGCATCGAACTATTTGTGCTTTTGATTGAAAGAGAATGAATATATTCTAAGAAAACGCGTAGGCGGGCGAGGTGCAGAACCCCTTCCCTGCACCCCCTCCCCGTACTTTTTCCTAACTTTAATCCACCAATTTTATGTCGTTATTTGGTTAATGCGACATTGGAAACGAACAGCGTGGAAAGTCGCAAATCTATGTGGTATAAGCGTGGACGTCGTTTACTTTACGTTACATAAATATTAGGTCTACAACTTCCGCCGTTTTCCAATAGATGGCTGTAGTGGTAAGTGATGGTCGAAATAAATAGATCGTAGACATCGTACAATAAGCTTAGACATTTGTAAACATAACGCCATCAAAATATTAGTCGATTTGTGTCTGCATCATAAAGTTATTCTCGATTGAAAATGTCAGCTTACGAGCCAAATTCTCGTTTGCGGGAAGTTTTAATTTTTTGCTTTAATATGAAGAAATCTGCGGCTGAGGCTCATCGAATGCTCTCAAATACGTATGGTGAGGCCGCTATTAATGAAAGAACGAACCGAGAGTGGTTTCAACGTTTCAAGAACGGTGATTTTGACGTCGAAGACCGGCATGGCGGTGGAAGAGAGAAGGTTTTCGAAGATGCAAAATTGGAGGCATTACTTGATCAAGACTCATGTCAAATGCAAAAAGAATTGACAAGATCATTGGAAGTGACTCAACAAGCCATTTCAAAACGCCTGAAAGTCATGGGAATGATTCAGAAGCAAGGAAATTGGGTGCCGTACGAGTTGAAGCTGAGAGATATTGAATGGCGTTTGTTTGCTTGTGAACAGCTACTTGCAAGGCAAAGACGGAAGGAATTTCTGCATCGTATTGTGACTGGGGACGAAAAATGGGTCCATTACGATAACCCCAAGCGCAGAAAATCATAAGGACTTCCCGGCCATGCTTTCGTCTGGAGCGATGCACTTGCACACGGTTCAAATGGACACGGTGCATTTGGACATGATATCTTGCGCACGGTTCAAATGACCACGGTGCATTTGCACACGATGCATTTGCACACGATGCATTTGCACACAGTGCATTTGGACACAAAAGAAATTTTATTAAAAATGTACACCAGTTATATGCACACGTAAAATTTGACCACCAATATTTGCACACAAAAAATGCCCACCGTTCACTTGGACAAGTAAAAGTTGCATACCATTCATTTGCACACGGCTTACTTGCACACCATTCACTTGCCCACCACTCATTTGCACACCAAGAAATGCGCACCAATCATTTGCACACGGAAAGATGCGCACCGATCATTTGCACACGGAAAGATGCGCACCGATCATTTGCACACGGAAAAATGCGCACTGATCATTTGCACACGGAAAGATGCGCACTGATCATTTGCACACGGAAAGATGCGCACTGATCATTTGCACACGGAAAGATGCACACTGATCATTTGCACACGAAAAGATGCGCACTGATCATGTGCACACGGAAAGATGCACACCGTTCAATCAAACGCATATTAAATATTCATACATTGTGGCTGCGTTTGCAATGTGTACATGGGTTAGCAACTTGGACGGGGTGGGTACAAGAGGGAGGCCGAAGGCCCCCCCTTGCACCCTCCCGTGTGTGTGTGTGTGTGTGTGTGTGTGTGTAAAGCATTCACTGCACCACATGGGTTTGCAACTTAAATGGTGTGCAATTGAACGGTGTGCAACTAAGCGGTGTCCAAAAGCACCGTGTCCAAATGAACGGTGTGCAAATGATCAGTGCGCATCTTTCCGTGTGCAAATGATCAGTGTGCATCTTTCCATGTGCAAATGATCAGTGTGCATCTTTCCGTGTGCAAATGATCAGTGTGCATCTTTCCGTGTGCAAATGATCGGTGCGCATTTCTTGGTGTGCAAATGAGTGGTGGGCAAATGAACGGTGTGCAAGCGAATGGTGTGCAAGTAAGCGGTGTGCAAATGAATAGTGTGCAACTTTTACGTGTCCAAGTAAACAGTGGGCATTTTTTCATGTGCAAATATCCGGTGGTCAAATTTTACGTGTGCATATAACTGGTGTACATTTTTAATAAAATTTCTTGTGTCCAAATGCACAGTGTGCAAATGCACCGTGGTCATTTGAACCGTGCGCAAGATATCGTGTCCAAAAGCACCGTGTCCATTTGAACCGTGTCCAAGTGAGTGCCACCCCTTTCGTCGACGGTCAAACCGAATATTCACGGCTCCAAGGTCATGCTCTGTATTTAGTGAGATCAGCTCGGCTTAATGTATTATGAGCTACTAAAACCAATTACAGTAAAACTGAAACAATTACAGTATAAAGTTTAGCCTACAGATTAATATTAATATATATACTTTAATTCTGAAACAGAATTTCCCAATCTGTAAAAGAAATATATACAAAATCTTGTTAATGATATGCACTAATAATTCATTATCCATCAAGTTTGATGGTCATTCCAGCATCCCCTCAATTTATTCTTACATGTCATTTTATCATTACTCGCTTTGTGCTAGTGCTGTAACGTGTAACGTATTTGTAATATTATTAAAATTATTCGAAAACTAAGAATAGTAAAAAAATCAGTATATAGAAGTTACATTTTGTTTCTTTTGACAGCTATTAAACTGTGTTTCGTTACATAACTAGGTTTTGACACTCATTTTGTGGTTATAAAAAAGGAAAAGCATAGTTTTCGAACAATTTTATAAGTGCACTAAAGTCTTTGAGTATATAACACATGGAGGAGAAATTGTTTTATTTCATGACCGAAAGTGTGTCCAAAGTCTGTGCAAAAGAGAAAGGTATAGGGTGGTATTTGTCCTCTCTGCGCATGTGTCAACATCATTACCTGCACCAGTGGTGCAAATTTTCGATCGCCAGCACCAGGCCCCTGACATTTCCTTTCTTTTCTCTATTACGAGGCTTGTTCTTCGTCGCTGCACTGCTGCACTAGTGCAATACGTTAGAATAAGACAAATATATTTTGTCTTATTTTAACTTATTGCAGCAGTACAGTAGTGCAGTGACAAAGAACGGGCCTACGATGTGTCTATTTAATGACGCCAAGCCGCTAGGCGGCTCTGGCAACAGTCACCGCCATCATCACGTTTGTTACGCGTTTCCCTTACATTTTTGTAACAGGTTAAAATCTGTGTAAATTGAAATTAAAGTTTATTTGTGATGCCACGTTGTACTGCACGTGATTGTCATAGAACTTATACTAATGGAAGGGCCATTGCTATATGCCGCCAGTAAGAGAGTCCGCACGGGGAGAATCAACAGAGACGTGAATATATTCTCATATATTCTGTCTCTTTTCGTGTTAGACATCCCCCTTACTCCGTTTTCTAGAGGAAAAGAAGTGCACATATGAGGATATGGGCCTACTTGAGCCGTTACAGGCTGATATCAAACAAAAATAACTAAAATTAATTTGACGTGTTACTATTTATAATAGCAATAACTTGCTATCCTTTCTAAAAAAGGTCATGGTATCGATACTCGTATAGCTCGAAGTATTGTTGTCGTTTTTCCGCGATGCCGATTGGTTCTCTCGTTGCGCTTACTTCGTGTTGCGAGAGTAATCATTGCGATTGAATTTTGACAGCTGTCAAATTTGTATAAATGGTTATCTATACCGGAAGAGACGGGGAGAGACCGGGAGAGACGGGGAGAAACCGGGAGAGGCGGGGAGAGACCGGGACAGACGGGGAGAGACCGGGAAAGAGAGGGAGGGAGAGAGAGGGGGAGAGAGAGAGAGAGAGAGGGGGGGGGGAGAAGTGCGTGCATCCGTGCGTGTGTACACTGTGGAGTATTTTACTCAAACGAAAGATTTTCGAAAGTTAATTTTCTTTATTGATTATTTTTTATTTGGTTATTTTTTTAATTAATTTCTATATGTGCACGCGTACGTGTGCATGCATATGTCACAATATTATTTTATAACTAGCAATAATAGTTAATTAATGTATATAAAGTTCCAAAAAATGTTGATCTTATTTTATATAGAAAGATACATGTAATGTCAAAGTATTTAATAATTTACTAACAACTGTAACTTTTTTTTGTACATTGTGAAGTATTTTACTCGAACAAAAGATTTTCGAAAGTTAGTTTTCTGTATTGATTTTTGCAAAAGATGTGATCTCATTTTATATGGAAAAGTACACATATAATGTCAAAGTATTTAATAATTTATTAACAATTGTAATTTTGTTTTTCAAACTATGTCGTCAATCTCTAACGCTAATTAAAGAAAAAACAAACAAGAAGAAGAGGAAGAGTCAGAGCTGACAACATTTCGTTACATTTCAGTGTCAATATCATATTACTTTAAAAAAAAATTATGTATGTTGTGTATATTGTATTTCTTTTTTCCTTTTTTTATGTGTATAATATTTTTAAAGAAGAAAGAAAATTAGATAATAAATTAATGTATGTAAGTATGCTTTCTCTCTCTCTCTCTATTTCTTTTTCCTTTCTTTTTGTATATAATTATTTATTTATATAATTATTATTGCAATTGTTATTTTTAAAAAGTAAAGTAGCGCGCGCCTGTGTTGTTCTAGTATTTGTAAAAGACATTATGAAAAAAAGTGACATATCGTTTCATCTGTAAGTATGCATATTAACCTACAGAACCGGCATTATTTCAGAAAAATAGTGTTTTGGCCAAAATTTTGTACATATTTATAACGTATCATAATTTGTTGTTGTGCAAAATTTTGTTCATCAATCTTCAGAGGACAAAATCTCTAAAAAACGAATAAGGAAAAAAATGACAAAACTTATATTGTTTAATAATAAATAAACATTACATAAATTATTTAAACATTTAATAAAACATGTTATTTAATTTAACCTTTCTAAAGTTTTAAAACATTTCTTTAGTTTTAATTTATATTTCTTAAATATTTACTGTCACATTTTTGAAAATTAATTTTTAAATATTTTTTTATATAAATATTATGTAGTATTTATCTTATCTTATCACTTTTATTATTTACATGTATACTTATGTTTCTTTAATTATTTGTAAAGTTTAAGTGCAAATTTATATTTAAAAAGTAAGATTCATAAAATTGGCAAAGAAAAATAAATAAAATTACAGCTACGAATATGGGTTTAAGTACATGTGTTACCTGTAATAGAATAGGCCTAGCACGTAATATTTTGTATTACAATAATGTTTTAACGATTTCTTATTTTGCATATCTACATGTCTCTTATTTTTATCTCTTTATGTTTTATTATTATTATAGATTTCTCTTTAATTATACAAAAAAGTTTTAATGAATGAATCGAAGAAACTTTTTTACAATTAGTACAACAAATTTTTACATACGAAAGTAATACTATGCATTCATTGATTAGCATGCATCTTTTAGATTCTAAATTATGTACCACTTGATGAATGCACAGTATTATCTTTGTAAGCAATTTTTTTTCATACAAGTTCGAGAATCGGATCTCAAATTGTATAGTTACGAACCTGTTCTCACAGGAAAAGAGACAGAATATATCCACCTGTCTGTCGATTCTCTCCGCGCGCTTCTCACAACACATCAAGGCCCCTCCATTAGTATAAGCTCTATAGTGGTTGTGCACAAAGTGACATTTCTGTCGTGTTTTGTCTCATCTATGTGAATTGATCATTTTTAGGTAATATATGAAAATATGACTCTTTTGTCCATGTTATGATAAATGCCATATAGATAATATAACTAGATAATATAACATTATAGATAATATAACTAATAAATAAAATAAAACCAAGATAAAAATACAGGTCCAGGAATTAATGAATAGCAGTGTATGCTATGTATGTAAATACATACATATATATTTCTGTGTCCATATTCTAGTACATATTCTAAAATCCATTGTACATACTTTTCAATTAAATAAATATAAATATTCTTTGTCAATGTAAAACAATTTTTAATATTTTTAGTTATAGAAATGTGATAAATGTTTCATTCTGAGTAGAGTTTAATTATAAAAATGTCGATGTTTGTCTGATTTATTATGAAGTACATGTATATATGGCTTTTAAAGTTATGCCTAAAATAATTATATAGATAATTACAGTAAAATTTTATTATAGAATACATTTGTAAAATTTTTATTATTATTTAACGTTTCTATATGTAATATTCCTAATATTTCTATAGAGATTTTTTAAATCTTTAAAACAAGCAGCTGGATCTAATGATCACTCTGGAACCCCTATTTTTCTTTGGTTATATGAAATTTTAAGCGTTTCAAGCATTCTTAAGCCTCCACATTATAGAAATTGTTCAGTTACAGAAGATCAAAACCTTTAATCTCAACATCTGATATTAAACAGTTACATCAAACCTCAAATGAGAAACTTTTAATGAAATTAAAAGAGAAATTAAAGTATGCTATTGATAAAAACGAATCGACTTTTAATGATTTCCTAATAGAACATGATTATTATAAATCTAAAATTACAGATTGTATTGTGTACTATACAATAGGATACATATGTAGCTATATTTTAAAAAATTATATTTTACGTTCAACCTTTGTACAACGTGAACGTCGCCAAAGAATGCTTCTCTTCGACGCTCAACTTTTGTACAACCTGAATGTCGGAGAAAAGTGTTTTTGGTGACGTTCACGTTGTACAAAGCGTATTGCTTCAATACTCAGCTCAATAATTTCGCAACAATGTCATTAAATTTTGGCAACAGTCGCACAGGTTGTAACGTTGATTAATGATGAAAGGAGTTAACATTATGTATCAAATTTGTTCATAAACTGCTGATTTTAAAAGAAAAGTTGTTTTTGTAACATTTTCTTTAAAATAATGTAACTCTGTTAAAAAAAATCGTAAAGAAATGTTCTGTTACGTCCGGTGGACTTAACGTTTTTTTCTCGTTGTCCTTGTAAGAAAAATAATTAAGTAAGAGGAATCGTATTCTAACAGTCGCCGAGACCAAGAGATGTTTGCAGAGGATCGCTCTATCATCACGCACAAGTTCGTGAGATGTAGCAACAACTTAAAATTTTATTTATTTTTTTTTTTGAGGAATAATAAATACATAAATCGAAGGAAATAGATGCATCAAATAAATGCATAGTTCTCCATCTGTAAACTATTTCGAGAGCGACCGTTAAATATAATTTAATTCTTTTGGGAAGTCTAGGGCAATGTCGAGTCTAGAATAGAAAAATTAATAATAACTTTATTACTGAACTATACTCTAACAATGCCCTGGATCGGTACCCGACGCTAGCAAAAGAAAAAGGAAATATTGAAACTCAATGAAATTAAAGTCTTCAAACAAGGAACCTCCGGAAACTATAAAAATTTGAATGTCCGCGCTTAATCAGTAAAAGTACGTTTCTCACTAAATAATCCACAAGAATACATAAAGACCCTTTTTTTTGTTTGTTTAAGTGACCTAAAGATAAGAGGAACGAAAATTATAAAAACCCCTCTCCTATACTCAAAACCCAAAATAAATCGGACGGAAACGAGAAGAGATGGACCAATAATTGATCATCTCTACGAAATAATAATTTCGCGAGTTTCCAATAGACAAGCTCCAAATTTGATGGTTTTGGAAGGGCCTACCAATCCAAAAATGACACTGCCTACACCTCAACCCTTTCCTTCGAGAAATTTAGTATAAAATCGCGATCCCAAAGACCGCGAGTAGCTTTTTCTTCTTTTACTTTATACCGGGAGACCGAGTCCGCGTAAGTCCGCATCTCGCCGAGTCCGGGTGTTAGTGCACAGACGAGACTAAGTGAACTCAAGTGAAGTGAAAAAACTCCATTACTTCTGCGACGAGTCAACTTCCATCCACCCCGACTCAAACTTGGATCGGCTTCGAGTGACTCACCTGCAACTCCGAGTCTGACGACCGGAACCTAAGCGACTCCAAAACTTTGCTTTTACCAGACCTACCCGACTCGACAAGTAGTAAGTCCCTAAACAAATTCTTATCGGGTTCCGTTTTAATTTTTGCGAAGTATACAATTTAAAAAATTATAGTGTACGATACATTCTTCCACCGTAATCGATCAAATTTGAAACGATCACGGAGACGGACTATCAGGCAGGCTCGCGCTTATCCTGACCCTACCGAACATACCTCGCGTCTAAAGGGCTCCTCATCTTCAGTGGGAATCGCAGATTTCAACCCTGCCGCTCAAGTTCCTCCGCCACCTTCACTCACACCATCCCTTGAATTTTTAGCCGAATTTTCCTTCGACCTCCCCGTCCATGACACTATTACTACGATGGCCCCTAAACCTCATTACTCGAAATTATAGAACAATTCCCCCTCAAAATCGATCCCCTTCTCCACCATTTCCGCGATCTTACAATTAATCCGGAAGCGATTGATCCGGAAGTGCTTTTAGATAGTTTACCCGCACTCGCTCCTAAGGACCCAATCCTAGTATTTACCCCCTATTACTACGATCCTTTTGCTATCCCAGCTGATTTCTTCTACAACTTCTTCCCCCCTTCATATGCCACCATAGAAGAATTACCCTAAACTCACATCTCCCCCCGATTTAGTAGAAATAAATAACAATTATATAATAGATGCTAGATGTTAGCCGATTTTTAGATTATTTTGTTATTATGTCAGTCGACCTTTCAAATTATCATTCCGTAATTATGTTAGCCGATTTTAGATTATTTTATAATTAATGATAACCGTTTTTTCAAAATTATCATTTCGTCATTATGATAACCAATTTTCAAAATTATTTCTTGTAATTATACTAGCCGATTTATAAGTTATTATTATTATGTATGTTTCAAATTATTATTCTGTCATTATGAAACCTGATTTTAAAATTTTTTCATTCGTCAGTATAAAAATTCTTATTTTGCCATTATGTTAACCAGCACTATTAATAATATCTTTAATAAAAACCACGACGTCAGCACTTATTTTAGTGTACTTATGTTAGAATAAACTCTTTGCATATAGTTTTAAGAAATTACATTGGTTGTTTAATTTCAAAGACTACCCCAGATCTCCACTCCTTGATCAAAGATTGCACCAGGTCCAGTCCCGAGTTAAAGTCATTCAATTCACTGACTCAAAACTTGGATCACGAGCGCATGACCCAGAAACAGGGTTATAACGGGCTTGAAAGGGCACGCTGACCCATATTCTGCGTTGTAAAAAGTGCGTTCGACCCGAGGCACCTACCCTCTCTTAATTTGCGTGCCTACGGAAATTGTGTAAGTTTCGTTACATCCTTCCTTGCCTTACCTGCGTCCCTCCGAAGTATCCCTTCACCGTTCGAAACAAATTAAATCTCTTAAGGCTGGACGTAACAGTTCCAAAGATGGATTTATTAGAAAATGAATAAGCTTAAAAACTCATACATTTTTAAACCAGTGAGTTGACTTCCTTGAGCTATGTAACGATTAACAAAATTTTTTCTACCATTTTTTAAACACTCTTCAACGTCCGCCATTTTGTAAAACGTTTGTCGTAACTCAATTATAATTTATATGGTTTTCAAGAGAAATGTTTAAACTTTAATTTGAGTTTTGGTTCATCTCGATGTGATAATTTTTGGCGGAGTTATCGCTATTGAAAGATATTAAAAAATTTGAGAAAAATTAGGTGGCCCGTTTTTTTGCCGGTGAGTGCATTTTAAAATAAAAAAAATTATTAAAATATTTTCATCACTCCAAGCGACACTCGCCACACTGTATTATCATGTGGTTTGCACACACAGGAACGTTGTAGTAATCTTTCTACAGAGAGTGCCCGTCCGAACAAAATGTAAACATATAGGGTCTAAGCGGCAATTTTTTGTAAAAAATAATTGTAATAGCGATATCGGCATCGGCTGACAGATCTCGCGGCATCAGCATCAACTCACAGATCTCGTAGCGTCAGCAGCAGCTATAGATCTCGCGGCGTCGGTTTCGGCCACAGATCTTTCAATATCTTTGATCAGGCGACAAAGACGCGAAGCCGCCAAAAACAATCGCGGTTTACCCTTTGAAAAAATACAAACACGAAAAAATACTATTTTGTACACGAAGAAAATTTTATTGTGAAAATAAATTATAGTAAATAGTAAGCTCAAACCAAGAAAAAGAATTATAAAAATTTTTACTATGTTTTTATTAAATCACCATAGTATTTACAGAGTGGTTATAATTTGCCCACGTTCGAAATGGCCACGTGTAAATTTGACTACGTTCGGAATGGCCACGGGAAATATTGCACGGAGTTCAATTTGCCCACGTTTGAGACGGCTACATCCAAAATGGCCACGTTCGAAACGGCCACGTTCGGAATGACCACGTTCGGAATGGCCACGGAAAATATTGCACAAAGTTCAATTTGCCCACGTTCGAAACGACCACGTCCGAAATGGCCACGTATGTTTTATTTGAGCATGCGCAGCGGTCATATCTTCGTGTTTCTTAGTCACAAGCGCATGCTCTGTCTAGCACAAGCCATGAAAAAAATGCGTAAATATCAATTGAGAAACCCAGCGAGAAACGGTAATGAATTCGACATCAATTCGACGTCAAATCGACATCGAAATGATGATTTCGATGTTGAATCGATGTCGATTCGATGTACTATTTCTCACTGTAGATATTTAAATATCTACATACGTATTTTAACAAGCATTTTATTTTACGTGAAAAATCGCAAACCCATGTGGTGCAGAGAATGCTTTGCACACACACACACGCACGCACGCACACCAGGCCTTCGGCCCCCCTCCCGCACCCACCTCGTCCAAGTCGCTAACCTATGTGCATTGTATTGGAAATCAAGTAAAATATACGTGGCCATTTCAAACGTGGTCGTTCCGAACGTGGCCGTTTCGAACATGGCCATTCCGAAGGTGGCCATTTCGGATGTGGCCGTTTCGGATGTGGTCGTTTTGAACGTGAGCAAATTGAACTGCGTGCAATATTTCCCGTGGCCATTCCGAACGTGGCCGTTTCAAACGTGGGCCAATTGAACCCCGTGCAATATTTCCCGTGGCCATTCCAAACGTGGCCGTTACGAAAGTGGCCATTTCGAACGTGGTCAAATTTACGCGTGGCCATTTCGAACATGGCTATTTCGGACGCTCCCTATTTATGAGTAAAATAGTATTTACACTAATAATAATTCTCTGAAATTTCTTCGTATGGTTACTATCATACAGAATAATTTTCACCACAAATTTTTTTCCGATATCCGAACGTATACATACATAAAGGTTAAGTTGGGGTATATGCGTATCCCATTTTTACTTTATATTCGTACTGCTCAGAAGTTAATAACGTTTCGACACTAATGTCTTTCTCGATTCTTAAGATTTTAAATTAAATTATGGTCGGTACCCCAAGTCAATCCTTTTATCTGTTAAATTAGGAGATAAAATCAAATTCGCGTTGGGCAACAAAATTACCCCGGTAAGCCATTCTAGAGTTAACAATACCGAACTGTCGTTACGAGTTACAAGATCACACTACAGAAATCTTAATATTTACCTGTGTTATTTATAGTATATTGTAGACTCATTTGTTTAAGTAAACCACAGATTTAAGGTAATTATGTACCCTCCAGTCGTGCTCAAAGACGATCCGCGGAAGAGAGAGAACGCAAATAACCTTAACTTTTTGACCACTTGAAAGTTAATATATCGATGTTACAATGATCGAAACATTATACGAGTTATATCTAATTATAAGTATGGCATTTTTGGACTTTCTAAAAGAATTAACAAGGTTAGAATGCCAGCGATCAAAAGGTTAAAGTAAACGAAATATGATACACCTTCGAATACCACTGAGCTACACATGCGTGACGTTTCGTGTCCGTGTGCCCACGCACATAACATACACAATCTCACAACAGAATAAACGAGGAGCTGGCAACATCGCATTGCGCAAGAGCAGCGAGAGAAATAAAGTGGAAGTGAGACCCACAAATACTCGCTTCATCTTCTCTTTCTCACTCTCGTTCATGCGGCGTGACGATACACCGTAAGTGAGTCACTCGTTACTTGTAGTCGGGGTCAAAATAATTAACTTTCGATTAAATTTACGTAGAAATGGCATGGGCAATCACCGTAAACTTTGTTTTAATTTAATTTAAATAATATGTTCTAACAAATGTTAGTTTAAAAAATCTATTAATAGAATTTTTGTCTATAAGCCATAACTTTCATTTTTTTACGTTGGACCCTATCTTTCCTATGTTAAAAGACTCAACTTTGAGGCTTCATAACTCAAGTTCGGCACGGTAAATTGTTTTCAAATTTCATCTAGTTATGTCAAATAGCTTGATCTATCTATATAACAATTTTTTTCAAAATCTATTGAAAATTGACTTTGGCACATAATACCTTAAAGAAACATTATCAATCTTTTGCCAAACAACATGGTTTTTAACATGATTTTTGGGATGTTTTTAGCATGTTTAGAAAAAGGACATTACTTTGAGGTTTTTTCCTTTGTTTTTATTATACATTATACATTAAAAGTAAAAAAATGTTTATATAATTTGTTGAAAATTGTGCCTTGTGTGCGTCTTTAAAATTGATCTACATCGCCTATTAACCGATAACTTTTCTCAGCTTTTAGTGATCTGAAACAAATAAACGTAAAAAATTATAAAAATATAAATATATTAAATTCTTGGAGCTTATATCTATTTCTTGTCAAAAAATTGAAAATTAACAAAATAGCGATTACTTCAAAGTTTTAAAAAAAGAAGAAAAAATTGATGTTTTTTAAAAAATAGTCGCCATTTTGTTAATTTTCAACTTTTTGACAAAAAATGGATATAAGCTCCAAATAATTTAATATATTTTCATAATTTTTTTACGTTTTTTTGTTCCAGATCACTAAAAGCTGAAAAAAGTTAACGGCCAGCAAGCAATGCAGACTAATTTTCAAAGACACATACAAGACACAATTTTCAATGAATTTATATAAACAAATTCTTTTTACTTTTAAAATATAATAAAAACAAAGGAAAAACTCGAAGGCATGTCTTTTTTCCAAATATACAAAAAAACATTCCAAAAACCATGTTAAAATTTGGCAAAAGATTGGTAATGTCCCCTTAATACATATTCATTTATCATTAAAATCCATTATAAATATACTGAAGATGTACACATCAGTGTTTTGATTGTAAAATGTTTAAACCGTATAGTTACCTGAAAAAGTGTATTTAAAATATTTCATATTTTAAAAACTATAATGGCTAGAACAATGTGGTTTTTGTCGATTTTTATTTTTTTCATGTCTGAAACTATCGTTTTTGATCGAAACTCGTAACTTAAAAAATATTTCACAAAAATATGTTAATTTTTCACTAAAAAGCTATAATAAATAGAACAGGTGTTCACTATATTTTTATCTCATTGAATATCATTCAGAACGCTTTATTACTTTCAATCAGAATTCATAATTAACAAAAAATCTTCAAAATTCAAATTGGTTTTTTAAATAAAGTCATGGAACTCTTGCTGAAATGTATAAGAAACTTTATACCAAAAGAATATAAGAATTGTATTCAAAAAACTATTTTTTATTGATGTATAAAAAATCGTGAACTTAGTTTTCCCATGTCTCAAAATCAATTTTTACTATTATAACAGATAAAACCTATTTAAAACTATCAAGACTTCCTTTCGTTCCAATAAATAAATTCCAAACTCAAGATAGAACTTGGATTCGTTAACTTGGAGAAGACTAACTTCACACGCATTTTTTAAATAAAAAATTAAATATAAAAAATTTGTACAAAAAATAGAAAAAGATATGATCTTCAGCGAAATACAATTTATATATTCCTTTCTGTTTTTCCACAAAAACTTTGCGAAACTTTTGGGATATTCATCAATATTTGGGATACTCATTAGTATCCCAAAACAACAATTTTTTATAATATAAAAGGAAAACAAATGGAAAGAATATACTTCTAGCTGGCAGTGAAAAGGTTAACTATTATACATACAGGGTATCTGACAACAGTGACAGAAGATTTAGAAAGTAATTCTAGACAATAAAATAATTTAGATGATAGAAGACAAAAATAAAAAATAACAAAATTGTGATTAAGGTTGCGTTTTTAATAAGTTTTTAATAGGTTATATATTTACGTGTTTCAGGCACTTTTTTTAGATAGATATAAATATTGAAAATTAAAAGTCAAAATATTTTAGCTTGCAAGTGAAATTCTAGATAGACCTAATATAGAATCACTTCATAAATTTTCTTCCATTCATTACTGAATGTCCTGTATATTATTTATTATATTAGTTATTATATCATAAATAAATCCAACTTACTAGACGTAATTCGTTATTTATTTGAGGATCGTATTTGGCAAGTTTCTTTTTCTGTAAAAACTCCGCTACAGTGAATCCAAGAAATCGCTCCAAAATCTAAAAAAAATTCAGTAAGCCGTTATCAAAGATATCGATGATAAAGACTGTGCTGCTTTTTAATAGACAGAATTAGAAGCGAAATAAATATTATTCATAATTTCTATCTTCCGACACCAATAATAGTAAATGCCCAGTCAAATTAGCATTCAACTTCGGAAAAATTTCCACTTGGCTAGATTTTTGCATACAGTGAGATATTGCTATTTTAAACAACCTCTCAAAAATCCCCATCGATACCATGTAAGGAAAATTTTTTACAGGAGTTGAAAGGGGGTGAAAAACAGTTTTTTACGAATATCTCGCAAAATATTGATTTTTTTGCAAAAATGATTCAAATATAATTTGTAGCTTATGAAATTTGCTATATAAAAGGTTGAATTTGTTTTTTTCGTAAGACTATTTTTTCTTGAGCAAAATGGTTTACAAAGTTACACGCGATCGTATTTCATTAATAAAATACACTCCTTTCCACACCACCGCTGAGGTAGAGTACCAGGCGCGTTTTTTTTTAATTATATGGTATCCCCTATAGGCCTAATCCACATTTTTCTACTCTGTTTATTTTATTATTAAATTATTTTTCGGTTTCATCTATTTCTATAATCTCCCCAAACTCTATGATTTCTATGTCTGTTTTTTCCGTTTCTTCCATTTCTTTCATTTCTTCCATTTCTTCCACAGCTTCCACAGCTAAGTTTATTGGATATATGTCTTCATCGCTGTTTGCATATATGTCTTCAGTGATATTTTCAGCGTGATTTATGCAAGATTGACCATGGCAATTACCGCATACAGCTGAGCAACGCAAACCAACTTTTCTACAACTGCAGTTAAAGCCGCAACCTTTATCTTTTGTATTTTTATTATTATCATTATAACCATCAAATACAATAATTATATTAAAACCAAAATGATTCCGAACATAATTAATATATGTAACAAAAATGCCGTCAAATGTACTTTCTGGAATTCACATAACAGGATGTGACAGGCAATAGGAACAGAAAACCAATCACAGTTCAGATTTCTTATTTCTATTATCTGTTGCCTGGCATTGTGCAAGGACCTTTATGGTGAAAGTTATTTTCGGAGTATACTTCAATCTTAGGCTGGTAAGTCCGAGCTTATATTTAAGATCGTCTAAAAAACGCGCCCGGTACTCTACCTCAGCGGTGGTGGAAAGGAGTGCATTTTATCAATGAAATACGATCGTGTAACGTTGTAAACCATTTTGCTCGAAAAAAGGTAGTCCTACGAAAAAAACGAATTCAACCTTTTTTATAGCAAATTTCATAAGCTACAAATTATACCTGAATCATTTTTGCAAAAAAATCAATATTTTGCGAGATATTCGTAAAAAACTGTTTTTTACCCCCTTTCAACCCATGTAAAAAATTTTCCTTACATGGTATCAATGGGGACTTTTAAGAGGTTGTTTAAAATAGCAATATCTCATTGTATGCAAAAATCCAGCCAGGTGGGACTTTTTCCGAAGTTTGGTCCCTTTTTAATATAATTTGACTGGTATTAAGAAATTATTTTATATCACATACCTCAGAATTGAAACACATTTCTACACTGGATGTGTGATCCGTGATCATTGCCGTTAGCGACCAACACTTACCCTGTTTCGTTAGTTTCGAAACTAGACTTTTTACTTGACCTCTCACTGTTCTGTATATTTTTTCCGTGATAGGCTCACGTAACACGTCACTTAAAACATCATAGATTTTGGAAGCTGATCGGGACTTGAAAAAATTAGAAATAGTCTTAATTTTTTAAACTTGTACCGTTCTTAAAGCACCTTTGGCAAAAAAGTAGATTAAAGTAAGAGAATAAACAAAAAATCAAGTTTTAATGAAAAAAGAAAAAATATAAGAACTATTTATAGTGCGAACATTATAAATATCATATACCATTAATTTTTCATTTTCTAACGTTTTCGTGGATATACACTTCTCAACTTCTGATAAAGCATTACAATTCGATTTCAATGTGGGCATTATTGACGGAAGATACATTTCGGTCTTATGCTTTAAAAAATTTCCACCTTGCTGACTAAAAAATAAATAATAAAAAAATTAGTAACAGATAATAATTATACACTACTGCTCAAAAGTTTGAAACATCCTAAAATTTCCAGATAAAACCACAATGTGTTCTGTACAGATAATTATTTAGATTAACTAGATTAACAATGACAATTTATATTTTTGAACATTATACATATCCAATTATACATATACAATATTAATAAAGTTGGTTACATGATTACATTAAACATTTTTTTTAAACTTTAAAAAATGTTTTCAACTTTTAAGCGATAGTATTATAAAAAACAATACAAAAAAAGATGTGTAGATAAGAAACCTTTGCGATTCGTTCGTTTTAATTATAACGTTGCAATCATCGAAATCAAAATTGTCATCAGAAAATTCCGAATTACTTTGATTCTTAACTGAACTCGTAAAAAGCGATTCGCTGAAAAAACTTCGTGTAGAAGTTGATGCTTCTTTGATTATTATTATATTATCCTTGTCGGGTTTTTCAGTCTCCGTTCGCGATAGCAATATTCGTGAGGATTTCATTGAGGGTTCATTGGGCCTAGAACAATTGCTCAGTATAGTAAAATTAGATATATGCAAACAATACATGACAAAATATTTTTGTAAAAAAAAAGAATTCTAAAGCAGGCATTCTAATAAGGTTAAATACAATGCAAATTATTTGGATTAAATTTATATTAAAGAAGTTTTTTAAAAAAGTAAAAGTTACTTAAAAAAGTAAAAAGAACTCTATACAATTTTATTATTATATACACTGGCGCAAAAAAAACGAGACAAAAATTTTGACCAAATTTTTAAACAATCTTTAAAGTGATACAACTTTGCAAAAAATCATCCAAATTACTTTTTTTTAATTAAAAAGCAAAGACACTACTTTAAGAATCCCTAGGCAAAAGTTTCATTTGTTAAATATGTACCTTTTGTATCGCATGAAAATCAAACATGTTTTTTTTAATTGAAACTAGACGCCACAGAGCGCGCTACTTAACTTTTTATTTTTCAAAAATAATAATTGTATAGATAACCATTTATACAAATTTGACAGCTATCAAAATTCAATCGCAATGACTACTTTCGCAACACAAAGTAAGCGCAGCGAGAGAACCAATCAGCATCACGGAAAAGCGGCAACAATAAATTCGATTCGATTTAACATCTCCTTTTTCAGATAAGATAATAATTGTATAGATAACCATTTATACAAATTTGACAGCTATCAAAATTCAATCGCAATGATTACTTTCGCAACACAAAGTAAGCGCAGCGAGAGAACCAATCAGCATCACGGAAAAGCGGCAACAATAAATTCGATTCGATTTAACATCTCCTTTTTCAGATAAGATAATAATTGTATAGATAACCATTTATACAAATTTGACAGCTATCAAAATTCAATCGCAATGATTACTTTCGCAACACAAAGTAAGCGCAGCGAGAAAACCAATCAGCATCACGGAAAAGCGGCAACAATAAATTCGATTCGATTTAACATCTTTTTCAGATATAAGACAAGCGCGCGCTTTGCGCGCGCCAAATGTCATTTTTTATTTATTATACCCTGCATAAAATTACTATTGCATATAATATATACACAACTCGTTTGTTTCTTAAACCTTTCGGCTTTTGAAAGGAGGTTACATAGCTTAATTACATAATAACATAGGAATCTTAACGACTATTTACGCTTTTCTTTGTCATTTCTCGTCTTTAATACATTTTTCATCCATTTTGTGCCTGTATCTACCTCTGATAACATTTTCCTAATAAAGAAATTTTGTCTTCGCAATTCTCTAAATTCTTCTAATAAGTGTTCTAAAGTCTCTACTTTTAAATTGCATAACCTACACTTCTTTTTTTTTCCAATATCTATTCCCTAATGCCTCGTTTCCGCACTTAAATCTCGCTGTCATTGACCGATCTCTATCTTTATACCTCACTAAAATATACAAAGGCTCCTCATCTATTTTTATTTCTTTGTACAGTCCAATATATTTTACCCACATTATTTTTTCATATCCTTCTTGTTTTTGTTCTCTGTTTATCTTTTCTAACCCTTCGGCTCTCCTACTCTTCTAGTCTTAGCCTATCTATTTCCTGAACATTTACTAACTTTAACCTATAATTATCTTATTTCATTCTTATCTTACTTTGATCCTTTTTTCCTTCTTTCCTTTAATTTCTCTTCAACATTCTAGAATTATCTTATTCTCCTTTACTCTTTTTTTTCTTTTCTTCATATTTCATCTCTCACTCTTTTTCCAACTTTTATCCTTACTTTGTTTTGTCTTCTTTAGTGCTATATATCGGAGTGTTAAAATCTAAACCTAAAGTTGATCTGATTTACTTCTTTTGAATTCTCTCAACTTTTATTTCTTTTCAGCCTAAATTTTAGTTGCAACAGTAAAATATTTTTTATTAAACTGTGGAACATTCCTAGTCCTCTTTTGAAACAATTTTCAAATTTTCATTTAAATTATATTTTTTCTTACTTTTACCTATTCCTCATGCTTATTTCATTGGATCCTTTCTTTTTTAACTGTCTTTCTTATGTGTGTCTCTCCGTTTCTTTTAAATAATACCCTAAATATTTAAATCATTTAACTTCTTTGATTTTTTTATTTCACCACTTCCATTTTTAAAATTTTTCTTTCCATTACCTTTTGTGAACACTAAAACTTTTGATTTTTCTATATTTAAATTTAGCTCTTTTTTTCTCAAAATATGATTTGAGAAATCTATTTATAATCTCTTTCAATTTCTTAGAGCCTTTCGCTATTAATACTTCATCATCCGCATAAGCTGGTGATCCCATTTTTTCCCTACTTATCACGATTCCTCTGCTTGTTCTCCTTTTATATGTTCTTCCAAGTTTGCCATGTATAACGTAAATAACGTCGGACTCAGTGGGCACAAGAATGTCTACTTTCGTCGTCTAAAACCCTTCTGATATATTTTCATCTATTCTAACTACATTTTTCGTTCCCCTGTAAAGTAATTCTGTTCCTTTCTGTTGATTGTGTTATATCGTATTCTTGTATTATCTGCTTCAATTTGTCTTTGTTTATGCTATCAAAAGCCGCGCTCAGATCTGCAACAAAGGCACATAAGTGTGTTCGGGAATAAGTCCCACCGCAAGCAAAATAAAAATTGCCCAAGGAGGCAGCGCAAATAGGGAACTCGTTGCGCCCCTAACCATAATTCGGCTCGACAGAAATCGTTCGCGGCAGCACCTGCCGGACCTACCCGGATCTAGCGTGAGAATCGATAAAGCGCCCGTGGCGCTCGCGGAACTACGGAATCGCGAAACCCAATCAACAAGCGTCGCGTCACGTTTCGACGCGTGACGCGAGCCAATTGGAAATCGATTCTGCTCCGACATCCTGCTGACGCAAGCAGGACGAGGACTTCCGTTTTCTTTACGAGTCAGCAAAACGAAAAGTACGGATGCGCGACGTCGGTCCTCTATATTGCATATCGCATCCCGTGTTGTAATTGAGCATTTTTTTACGCCCGCTGTGGGCATTTTTGCATTACGTGAAAGCGTACCGCGCCGCGTGTTCGGTCGTACATCGCCCGGCATCGGAAATCCTGTAATACACGCGAAATTCGCGTGCTGCGCCGCGTTCAGCCGTATATAGTTCTAGTCCCGCAGCGGACATTCTTGTGAAATACGCAACCGCGTATCACGCCGTGCTTCGGCCGTCTCTAGTCCAAAACGGACATCTCATATTATACGCTAATCAGCGTATCGCGCCGTGCTACGGCTGAATCTAGTCCCGAAATCAACATTCTTGTAATATACGCAAAAGCGTATTACGCCACGTGATCGGCCGTCTCTAATCCTGCAGCGGACATCTTGGGTTGTACGCCGGAAGGCGTATCGCACCGCGCGCTCGGCCGTCTCCAGTTCCATAGCAGACATTCGTGTGATATACGCGAAAAGGCGTATCGCGCCGTGTTTCAGCTACCGTAGGTTCCGCCACGGACCATCTCTGTAAACGCTCGAAAAGCGTATCACGCCGTGCTCGAACATTGCGACCACCCCGTGTACACGTGATGTGTGTGAGGACATCCCCCCCCCCTCTCTCTCTCTCTCTCTCTCTCTCTCTCTCTCTCTCTCTCTCAACCTGCTATGACCCTGCGTTCCTCAGCGCACCATTCGGAGCGCGAGCCATTCTCGTGAATATGAATCGTGTGAGCGAGATTTAAGCTCGCGCGCGCGCGCACAAAGTGTCTCCCTTTTTTCTTTATTTATCGGTTTAGTGTGTAATTCATAATAAAGATGTTATCTATTGTACTTCTTTTATTTCTAAATCCTATCTATGTTTTTGGTATTGTGTTTTTACTCTTTATTTCGTCCTTAAGTTTTTTCTCTATACAGTATCATTGTATATATTTTATACGGTGCGTTTTATTCCTTTGTAGTTTTTAATATTCTTTCGATCTCCTTTTTTGGCGCTATCACTCTTTCTTCCCATCGCTCTGGTAGTCCGTCTCCACGTCACATTTTGTTAATTATTTCTGTTAATCTTCCGACGAACTTTGGGTTTCCGTATATCCAGAGCTTTATTTTCGACTTTATCTTCTCTTGCTGCATACTTTTCTTTAACCTGTCGATTGCTTCTTTACTTTGGCTTTGTTTATTTGGCTATCTTTCGGTTCCGCTTCTTGCTCTTCCTTTCGCGCTTTTGTACATGTGTCTTCTCCATCCAATAGATCCTTAAAATATTTTCTCCATTTTTCTATATTTATTTCTGTTGCAATTCCTTTTTTTTCTTTCTTTTTCTATTAATACAAGCTCATGCTTGACTTTTCTTTTTTATTCATGTGATCTTTTCTTCTACTATCCTTGTAGTATTCTTTTTTCTCTGCATAGACATTTCTATACTCCTCTTTTTTCGTCTTCTTAACGCTTTTCTTACTTCCACTTTTTTATTTGTATAATCTTTGTCCCACCATCTACTGTATCTTATTTTGCACTTTTTAATCAAAATTTTCTTCTTTGTGATTGCGTTGTTTATTTTTTGTAATCTTTTCCATTACATCTTTCATTATATTTTCCATTAACTTTTTCTTTGTCAAAATTTATTATTTTAATTTCTATATATTGGGTCTTTCCATCTTCCGTCTATATTCTTCTCTCCCTCCATCTCTCTTCTTATATTTTCTTTTCTCCTATTTTCTTTTAATATAATTCGACGATCACAGGGAGATGGTCTGATTCTATTCTTTTTCCTACCTTGAAATTTTTGGTTTAATTTCTCGCCTTTAAATTTGTCACTATATAATCAATTACTAAATTACCTTTTGCTTTTACATATATAAATTCTCCATCTTTGTTCCCTTCTACATTTCCATTAAAAATGTTCCATTCTTTTTGTTCCACCATTTCCAAGAAAATCTTTTCTTCATTATTAATTGTATTGTCTTTTGAGATTCTTTATCTGTTTTTCCTTCTTCATATAAGTTGTCCCTAAAGCCAATTCTTACATTAAAGTCTCCTCCTATTATTAGTTTCGTCCTCTCTGGTTTTTCTATTATTTCTTCTAATTTCTGTCTTAATTCTTACATGTTTCTATTATGTAGTAAAACTTTTTATATTTTCTTGTCTATCTTCAATCTTTTTTCTTGAATGTTATTTATTATTTTTTCTTCCCCTATTTTTCTTATTATTATTCTTGTTAGTTGCAGACTTTATCACTTTAACTTTCTCAACAGTCTTTAAAATTATAATTATAAGAGATGTAATAAGTAATATAGAAAGAAATCTAAAATTATAAAATATGAAAATATATACAATATAAATTACTTAATAAAAAAAGCATACTTTTCGTATTATTACATAAAAAACTACACACGCACACGCACGCACGCACGCACACACACACACACACATGAATACATACAGGCTAATATGCATATACATACGTATATAAATATTATTACACAATGTTTATTCCCCAAATATTATTCCCCATTTTGTTATTACCTAATATGTCTCCTTATTTCTTCCTTCTTATTTGTTTCTTTCTTTTCCTCTTACTTCCTCTTTCTATTTTTTTTATCAATTCTCTTTTGTGTTTTCTTTTTCTTTCTCTTGTTATCTTTAGTTAAATTTTTCTTCATAATATTCTTCTTTTTTTCTATCAAAAAATTCATATTATATTCTATCTGTATTCATGCTGCCAAATATAAATTTTTAAAGTTGCGTATTGTAACGTTAGTATCGTAAATAAATAATGACAAATTATTAATATGTCTTATTTCAAAATTGAATCATTGACCTTCTAAAATTTTTATAATTCTCTTACAATAATTTAGTTTTGTGGTATACTCCTATAAATTAAACAATACAAGCGTGTATTTACTGCTGTTTAATAAACTTTTGTTCTCCATTTCTTGTATGTATCTTATTTTTACAATTTATATTTTAGAATGATCAAGTTATTAATAATATGATAAAATAGTACTTAACATGTATAAAATTTTTTAATTTGCTTATTAGAAAAAAATTTGCATAAATTTTAACATAAATATTGTTACGCCCCTGCCTGTTTGATCGGTCAGCTGTTCTGACCGATCGATATATTGATTTTCCGTGAAAAGCGTTGTCAGCTGTCTACGGTTTGACAACGCCGATAAACGAATTGAATCTCGGACTTGCGCTGACATTGACGTGTATTCTTTGATTTGAAATAAAATTGTACATTTTAAGTTAAAAAGTGTCTTATTCCTTTTCGCTGCGCGCGTGTAACATTTTGGGAGCTCGTCCGGGATCCGTTCGTCGGATCCTGCGTAGCGCACGCCAGTTTTGGTGACTTGTGCGCGGAGTTAGAGTGCGAGAGAGAAAGGAAGATAATTCCTCCCCTGTCGTGACCCTTTCCCACGCTCCAGCTGCTGAAAAGCACGCCCGCACAGACGCTCGGGGCTTGGAGCAGGAGTCGGCGACGCTGAAGGCTCTTTTGGCGTCGTCACAAAGAGGAACTCCGCCGGTTACAGCCAATTATAATAGAGCCGTGGGGGAGGACGCGTCTAGCGGAGCGAGCGTGCGTCGGAGAGTGCAGCTGGAAATAGCGCGGGCGCGTGCGCGGGGGGAGTCATAGGCCCTCGGGTTTCGGCCTGAAGATGAAGCCCAACGTTTTCGACGGGAGTGTTCCGCTGCGAAAGTCCCTCTGTTTTCTCTAATTGTTCTCGCCGCTAGTTTGAGGGGAAAGGCGCGCGCGGTCTTAGAATTTATCGAAAATCTGGAGGAGATAAATTACGAGGAATTAAAGTCGAAATTGGAAGTGTGTTTCGGGGAAAATCAGCTTATGCAGAATTATTATTCACTTTTCACTAGTCGTAAGCAAAGATACAGGAAGGATTTCGCTTCTTTTGGGGCCGAGCTCTAGCGGCTTTCGCGTTTAGCTTACCTTTTTCGGTCCGGGAGAAAATTGCTTGCGCACAGTTCGTGTCCGCTCTTTCTGATAACTTTATGAGGAGGATTCTTCAACTTGAAAGGGTTTTCTCGTTAAATTGGCAATCGAAAGAGCCAAGGCTGTTAAAATTATTCAGGAAGAAAATCCTGGGAACGGAAAAAGATTTTATTTCGGATTTAAGAACAATTTCGAGAGAAAGAAAGAGGAAAGCGCGCAGGACGAAAAGGATTCGGGGGAGGAAAAGGTTGTTAAGAGAGGGAAAGGCTGGTGTGGACCGAGGACCGCAGCTGATTCGCGCGAGTGTTGGACATGCAGGAAGACGGGGCATTGCCGCGCGGATTGTCCCGAGAAGGGGGGAAACTCGGCTTAGTCAATCTTCCCGGAGCGAGTTCGACTTTGGGGGTGAAAGCTCCAATGGCCATTTTGTTGAAAAAGCTGACGTTTTTCATGATAATCATGTTTATGTTAGTAATAAGAAAAAATTTGTATATAAAGGGAAATTGAACGGAAGATTTTGTTCCTTTAAAATAGATCCGGACTCTGACGTTTCAGTGGTTAACGAAAAATTTGTCGAAGGGAAAAGTTTTTCTTTGAAAACCGGAAGTTGTATTTTGAGATACCCTACCGGGGACAGTTCCTTTCAAGAGGAGGGTAGTGGCTCTAGTTCAGATTGGGAAGTTTTCATTGAAAATTCTTTTTATTGTGGCCGATATACGTGATGATTGTTTACTTGGTGCCGATTTTCTTGAAAAGATAAATTTGGGGAATATTTTTGATGCTATTTTCTTCGATTCTGTTCCCGAAGTAAGGAAGATTGCTCGTATGGAAACGTCAGCGGGAAAGATTCCTTCCGTCTTGGAGAAACTCATTCTTAAAAATTCGTCCAATCTTGACGAAAGTCAAAAAAAGTTTTTCTGATTTTCTTGAAAAATTTTGTGACGTGTTCTCAAAGAAAATCGTTGCTGGAAATTGTAATGTTGTTCAACATTCTAATTGTTCAGGATGTTTCCCCAATTAAGCAGGTGCTTCGACGGATTCCTTTGCATTTGCGGGGAAGGTGGAAAAAATAATTGAGGAGATGAAAGAACAAGGCGTAATTGAAAAAAAAGTTTCAAAGTCCCTGGATTTCTCCTGCTTGGTCAGAAAAAAGGACAATAAGGTGGATTACTGAAAGTTAAATGCCGTGACTAAGAAAGACTCCTATCCCCTACCCAGGATTGATGACATATTCGACTCTCAGGTAATGTTTGGTTCTCTACCTTAGATTTGAAAAGCGGTTACTGGCAAATTAAGATCCGTCCCGAAGATCGTGAGAAAACTGCTTTCTCTGTCGGGAGGGGGCTGTGGCAGTTTACCGTCATGCCCTTTGGTCTGTGTAATGCTCCCGCGACTTTTGAGCGTCTCATGAAAAAAGTTTTTAAAGAGTATTTGTCAAAAATTTGCCTAGTTTATTTAGATAACGTTATTGTTTTTGGGAAAAGTTTCGAGGAAATGTTAAAGAATCTTGGAATAATTTTTTGACAAATTCGGGAGGTCAATTTAAAGATTAAAATCATTATATTAGAATTATCCTTGTGTACGTATATTAGAATTCTATTAAAATTTTTTTTTTACATTAAATACATATATTAAAAAAATCGCTGCTTACATTGCAATGTTATTTTCAGAAACTATATCTTTTCAGTTGCGATTTTCGAGTAAAGGATTAGTATTATCGAAAAAATGAAAGAGACCTTTTTTGTGCAGAATTTTAAGACAAACCAACTTTTATCTAAAACATTCTTTTGTATCTGCATTTGTTTTCAAGAAATTCAATAAAAACTGTTTTGAGAGTAGTTTTAAATATTAAACAACCCTTAAAATACTAAACAACAGAGATGGAGAAGTCAGAAAACCATTTTGACTAATTCTAGTAAAATCCTCACTGTTATCAAAGAAGTATTGACCTTTTTTTTTGTATATACAGTGCTTATATTGACATTATTGAGAATAGTAAGAATTTAGTCATTTTAATCTCCCGTATCTCCAAAAACTACCTCTATGCTCAACTTAATTTTTTTCTGAGATTAATGTCCCATCATACAGAATTGATTGGCACATAGATTTCAAATTCGAGTGGGAAAAAAATGGGCGAAAAAACGTGTGTTTTTGCGGTTACTCTTTGGACCGCGGGTAGAGAAAAATCTATTCAAGGCTAAAAATGTACTTGCATATGCTTCAAAATCAGGTAATTTATCATCTACTCTTGTAAAGACATGGTTCCAGGAAGTGTTTTTCCATCATTTAGTAGTAAAAGACTGTGTTGCTGTTAAACTCGTGATCAAAAATTGGAAAAATTTTATCAGATATTTTTCGGACAGTTGTTTTATATGATTATACGACATAAATTTAAATCATCGTAGTAACATTATTAAGCTCCAATCACTAATTGATAACCAGTTCTCTTCCCCTCGCTTAAAAAATTTTATTAATACTCTTAGTATAAAAGTGGTTACATAACAGAAAAATCTCTTGAATTTGAGAATCCAGTAGATTACTGTTTCAAGAAATGTGCAGCAATTTGTAATTTATGTAGTACATTAGCAATAGTCAAATGTGCATGGTGTACAAAATCTTGATGCATAAATCATTTTTTTATAGAAAAATTATCACATCTACGAAATTTAAACAAAAAAATGCTGTGCTTCAACCATGTCCTACATATAAAGAAAAAGATTGATTGCAAAAATATAAAAACATAAAAGACATTTATTCCTTTATACTTTTAAATAAAACATTTTTAATATAAAAAGTTTTTAATATAAAAAGTTTTTGTGGTTTTAAGATATACATTTCTTAGGTGATCCATATTTTTCAAGTCGACGATTGTCACTTGTTTTTTAAGTATAATTTGAAGGTTTTTCAATATTGATAAATTGTTCCTATCACCTATAAATTAAATAATTTTGTCATAATGTGATGTTTGTTTTATTCAGAAAAATTCAGTTTTTTTATTTTTAACACTTAATCAAAATTCCACATTAGGTACCTTTACTCTACATCTACAGTAAAACAAACTTGTTTTTAAAATTTGTTCAAATTTTTATATTATTATGTTACATTATTATTATATTATAATATATCTCTTTTTTACTTTAGTACTCACCAATCTTCTAAGGGTTCAAAGTCTGTATCTTTCAATGTTTCTTTTGCAATTTTATTCGTTTCTTTCCTATTTACTTGTCTATAATCGTACGTAGTATTATGGATAGTTTCGGTGTCCTGTCTCCGTCGTTCGATGGCTGTCATTGCTTCCAAATCAACAGCTTCTTCAAAGTCATCATCGAAGAAACTGCTGTTAGAATTAGGTTCTGCGTTTTGGCCATTCTGATTCATGATTTTGGATGGTGCGTTATCATTGTATGGATCAGGATTTTCTGGTTCTCCTCTGATTTACAATTAAAATAGTAAAACAAATTAAAGATAAAAAATAATTTAAACTCGAAGGA
This sequence comes from Monomorium pharaonis, assembly GCF_013373865.1. Classification (NCBI taxonomy): domain Eukaryota; kingdom Metazoa; phylum Arthropoda; class Insecta; order Hymenoptera; family Formicidae; genus Monomorium; species Monomorium pharaonis. Next base: position 17,450,033 of record NC_050471.1, read on the forward strand.
AATTGAAAAAAAAAAAGACCAAGACTCACAGAGCTCTCGCCAAGACATTCTCCAACGCGTTAGATTTCAACAGAGATTCCACTTCTCCACCAACTTCCTTATAGTTGCTATCTTTTAGGAGAATAATACCGCGTCTGCAGTCGACTGGTCCAATTATCATTACCTTATAGCCAGGAAGTAATGTACCCTATGAAAAGAAACACTTATGGAATAATTATTTTAGTAATTTGATAATTTAGCTAAATCATTTGTTAAAAATGTGCAAAAATGGAGAAAACCATACAGTTATTTTTTTCATTGGAATGTACTCTATTGCAGTGATATTCTGAATTCCGTCAGTAAGGTACAATTGCATCATTCTTCTGCCCTTAGGTTGCCATTCTTCTTCCGATTTCTCTGCTTCCGTTACTTCCAAGTTTTTATTGTCAATTTTACGAATTTCACAAAGCTGCTTATACTTTGCATTTACTATGTCATACATTTTGTCTACCTATGTATGCACAAGACAATCGGTATATGTTTGAATTTTTAAGGTAAAAAATACATTCTTTGAAAAAAAAAATATACAGGTTTAGATTTAGAGTTAATGATACATGAATATTTGAAAATATCCGCTCATTACTCAAAATATACAGATACAAAATAATATCCAAATATTATTCATATTTATTGACATATTCATGTTCTCGTCTTTTTTTATAAAGTATGTCATTTGGTTTAATATATAAGACAAGTTTTTTAATTAAATAAATTCGGCGAGGTCAGATTGACCCCATAGTACCAAGTAAGAGTTAACATTATGAATACTATATTTATTGTTACTAATATTCAGGATGCCCCAAAGTTTTCGTGCATAAAAACACATAATTCCTCATGTTAAAAAATAAGACAAGTAATTTTTGAAAAAAACAAATTAAAATTAAGTGCGCTTGTCTATAAGGCATTCAGAACCGGCGTGCACACCTTACTAGCTTGTATCTAGTACTTAATCTTTTTCCGTATTCAAAATATGAATTTCGCGTTAATGTATTTGTTATTTAGGCGGTTGAAAGATCTGATTAGCTGGAAGTCGTTTTAAGGACTCCACCGACGTGTGAAGATGTTTTACTATACTTCGAATAAGAGATCAACGTTCCAGTCGTCCTGAAAAAGACGGTTTACAGTTCTTGAGAACCTAGGAGTATTCTTCCGTCGACTATTTGCCCAGGTCCAGAAATAAATCGATGTTTCCCTCGTTATTCTCGTTGGCTAATCACTTAGGTCCTAAGTCTTATGTCCTAAGATCCTAAGTCTTAGGATCTCTCTGGCTTCTTTAAAACTTCGGAATTCCCGTTCTCATCTCTCCGGCGACAACGATGTCGGCATGCGCATCGGGAATGGCATATAAAGCTATGCGGCTCTTCTTGTAATAGACGCTCTTGATACAGTAAAGATATCTGCGAACTGCTGTCATAGGTAACGTACTCGCTTGTTTGTATCCCCTGGTGCACGCGGGGCACCAGATGGTGCCACCGAGGAAATAAGTTGGGCGGTAATACTCGGCGGATCACATCGGGCCATGTCGGACACAGGCCGTAAAATATATCGGTTTTTCGGGGCTAAAAGCACTGTCAGAGGCAAAGTACAACGGAGTAGTGGCAGGCATATAGCCATTAATCTCCACGGCGGTAATACTTCTTGAACGCCAGTCACTGTACGCACTTTCAGATTCGATGTTTCTTGGCTGCTGTCATCACCAAGCGTCGCAGGTCGTCGCTCCGCAGGTCACAGATGGCCGAGCCGGATACCTCAGGATGCTGGATGCCAAAAACAAAGATTGTCCTAATAAAGGCCTCTTAGGCCTAAATGAGAATCTCTTAATAGTTTCGTTTATAAAGCTCAATCTTATGTAGAGTTTCTCTTGATTTCTTCTACGGCTTACTGTAACGAGAGTTATAAAAAGGGACTTCTGAAATCAGGCTCTTGGCGAGCTTCTCTTATCTCCCAAAAGTTGATTCACATTTGATACACAATAAAGTCGCCATCGTGCGAGTGATCATACTAATCGTTCGCGCGCGCGAATAATGCACGCCTATTATTAATCCTTTTCCTCCAACCAGGGTCATTCATGTCCTCCGTATTTTTAACAATCGTTAGTTCTGGGAACCGACGATCGTAGGATAATCCTACCCACTCCTAAAAAAAGATATTGTGGTGAGGTACTTCATGTAGAAACAATAGAGCGCTAGCTCAGCTGGTATTAAAACGGCAAAACAATAAAATCGTGTACGGACACGAATGACCCTGGTTGGAGAGATACGTTAGTGTTTTGTGTAAATAAATGTAATTTTTCCATAAAAATTTATTTTTCTGCATAATTTAAACGTTATTTTAATATTTTTGACATTAAAAACATTTGACGTTGCACAGAGGTATATAATAACGCAAAGGGCGACAAAGAAAGTTTCGAGGAACTTTTTTCGAGCTTATTTTGATTTTTTTCGAGCTTTTTTCTCAAAAGTAATTTTAAAAATACAAATTCGTTCTTTGTTATTTAGAAGAAATTTGTTTCTCGCAACCTAAAATTCTTACTGTATCATCTAAAAATAATTAAACTTCATGTCGCAAAATTAAGTATTTCTATTTAAGTAATCAGTATCTTATGTTTTTTTCTTATTCGCTCTATTTTTAGCTTTAATTTGCGTCATCGAACTTTAAATTTCATTCACTGGTTCATGAGTTACGATTTAAAAAAAAACAAATGATAATGTGCGTTTTTCAACAAATAATTGTTATAAAAAAGTATTTAAACAAATAATTTCCAAATTATAATTACATTAATTTTTAGTTGAAAGTATAAAAATGTTATAAAAATTTTTGTTAATTTTTTCGAAACTATTAACAGTATAAAAACTGGACACGAATTAACCTTAGACATAAAATGACACTGGTTGGAGAAATTAAAGTGTGGAAAAAACGTTGGAGGATTAAAAGCGCTATTGTGACTGTCATCCACTAGCGTGCGTTCTGACTGCCACAATAAAAACATAAATAACTAAAGATGCTATCTTTCGATCAAAACGGATTATAATCCTAATAATTTTTGTGTCCAATATTTTTATCCTTAATAAATTTTTATCATTTTTAGTTCAGCTGATTCACTAGCTGATTTGTTCTTAAGTGCATATTTCGAGAACGGTTGGAGATGCAAACTTGGGATAAGCACTAGTACCTTTTAAAGAACACTCATATTTTATAATGAAATATATAATGTTGAAACGGATTTCTTATACGATACGCCCAGACAACACGCATGTCTAAAAGACATCTTTAAGACGTCTTAAAAGAGACGTCTTTGAGACTTTACCAAAAGACGTCTTTATGACGTCTTAAAATCGTCTTATTTTAGACGTCTCTCTTAAGACGTCTAAAATACGTCTTTTTTAAGACATATTCTTTGAGACGCCATTTAGACATCTTTACGACGTCTGAGAAAGACGTTTTTAAGACGTCGAATGACGCACATAACCAAATCTGCCGTGTGATGCGATCAAGTCGATCGACGTGCTTATCCCGTATCAATTTTTGAACTCTTGCACGTATCGCGTGTGTGTTGGGACGTTTTGTCCCGATTTGCTGTGTAACGCAGCCGAGTGTGGATACGTTAATACAACACAACTTTTTAACTCTCGTACGTATCGCGTGTATAGACTGTTATTGGAAATAATTAACCTTTCTGACAACATTTCTGACAACAGTTTTTGACAATTAATAAACCGGACGATAATAGTGTTGCGCTTAAGTTGTTGTAAAATATGTGACTGAATCCAGTATCTCTGTAAAATTCTGTAATTTCCAATCACGAAAACATGAAATAAAATTGAAATATATAATATAAAATTTTTTATTTATAAAAAAAACTTATCTTAATAATAAAATAAAAATAATGAAATATCAATATAAAGTATTTTGTTTAAAATAATAAAAAATAAAAAATAATAAACCTAGCTTTTGGAATCCTTGGCGGAAAAATTTTCTACAAAATTCTAAAAAACTACAAAAATTTACAAAAGTGTGTTTCAAATTTAGCATTTTTCTGTAAAAACTACAAAAAAATGCCAGAATTGGAACACTTTTGTAAATTTTTGTAGTTTTTTAGAATTTTGTAGAAATTTTTTTGCTAGGGATGTCTAAAATAATTTTTATATAAGACGTCTCAAAAACGTCATAAATAAAAAAAATTAGACGTCTTTTAGACGTCTTAAAAACGTCTTAAATCGGGTCATAAGACGTCTTAAAGACGTCTAAAAGACGTCTTTCTGATAGTTTTATCAGACGTCTTATAGAAATACAAGACGTCTTTTAGACGTCTTTAAGACGTCATAATGTTCTCTGGGCGGATAGCTCATACATAATGCCTTTTTTGAAAAAACAAATTATAGAGTAAAAAATTCAGAAAAATTAAGCACTCAAGTAAAGGATGAACTAATAGATCGTTTGTAGTAAGATTATTTTGTGTTTATATATTGAGCAACAAAATTAACGTAACAAAAATTTATACCAAAATTTTACTCAACTTTAAATAATCGTAACTTCACAAAAACTTATCGTATTAGAAAGTTTTTTATTTTAAAGCTTAAAGTTTTTACTTTAAAGAGCATTTGTCAGATTTTGATCTTCTCCTTTTCTTTTTTTGGCATCTTCAAAAATAACGTGTTTTGTCTTCAAAAATTTTTATACTTTAATGCGCTGCACGAGGTGCAATGAAATTTTCTCGTAAACTTTATAAAAATTATTATAAATACGAACTTTTGTATACAAATTGAAAAAAATTAAAATCTGTATGATTTTTTTGACACAGTTATAATATATCAAAGTATTATCTATGCAGTTTAGTCTGTTTATACTATCGCCAGTATTAGCATTTCTCGATGCTACGAAGATGCTGCAGATTTTGCGCATTGCGCGCGCGCGCGCGTGTGTGTGACGTGCGTGTTTGTTCCGATTAATGGTGGGAGTGGATAGAACAAATAAACCGACTCAGCAGTTAGAATTGCAATGCCCTTGCGTATCTTTATTCACAGGTACAGACTACGAACTTAGACTAATATCACGACGTACGCGGGACCGTCGCCGAACGCCACCACTGTTCGAGCAAGAGTGGCGGGTCCCGGGCGCCGGTCGCTATCCGGAACTCGCTCGTCCCGCTCCGACGCTTTTTAGTATAATTTCGCACATTCGACGCGTCACTTCCGCCAGGAGGCGATACTCCGGAGTCGACCTAGCTGTTGTAGGGATTAAGAATGACTCCACGAACTCATCCTCTAATGTAATAAAATATTTATTGTCAAAACGAACTAACAATCTTTGGTTTTACGTGAGATCAGCATATAAAAATAACGTGGGAGAGAAGAACGTGATAACCAGAGAGGGAAGATGGCCGAACTAGAACTCAAGCGTTCTTAAAATCATGCGGCCGTAGGTTGCGGTATGAGGGGCGCTGGTTGGCCGACCGCCTTAGCCAATGGCGTGTCTGCTGGCGCTACACTGTCACATCCAGTGACGCCATCTCTCGGGCAAGCGCCTTAAATTTTTTTTCTCTACAAAAGTATGATATGAAGAAAATGCGCCAACTATAAAAATGGATGTTTATACGAAATAAAACATCTAGTTTTTTATTATTTTTTATGGCATTCATAGTTTGGTTTTTTGTTAAGCCCACATCAAACTAGAGATTGATATTGGGATTGATACAAATATTACAAATAAATATTTTACTACAAAAACTTGGTGCTGCTAAACCGAATAATTTGCCAGTTCTCTTTCTTTTTCTCTTGTGCGTGCATCTGAATGTATGTGTATGTGCGCGCACGCGCGCGTACGTGTGTGTGTGTGTGTGTGTGTGTGTGTGTGTGTGTGTGTGTGTGTGTGTGTGTGTGTGTGTGTTTAGTATCAGCAGCGCCACGTTTTTGTAGTAAAATATTTCACACATTTACATTTATTGTATATTATGTAAAAAATAAGAGCAGTGTAAAATAAAAATATTATACTTGGATTTATATAATGGCATTTTCTTTAAAAACACCTGCGTACGCACATTCACACTTCGCGCCTTTTTTAACCTTTTTTTAAGAGTAATTTTTGAATTGACAAGAAACAATGTAAGATCAATCGAGACGAGTAATATAATGTTTTTTTAAAATAAAACCAATTTATTTTTTGTTGTGGGAGAAAAAAGTGGCATAGCAGAAGAGGGAGGGGGGAGATGAAATTTTCCCCAAGCGGCAGGTTTTAGGGGGCGGCAAAATTCTTGATCATTTTCGTGAAAGGTCTTTCAGGTGCTACAAAAATCTAATTAAAACTAACTTTTAAGCATAATAATTAGGATTAATTATTATAATTGCCTGTGATACTTACGACACATATAAATTATACTACATACATAAGAAATTCATTTTTATTAAATTTCTTGGTAAACCTTTTGGTAAACTTTGAAGACCAAGGTCATTGAGGCTGAATTCCCTTGTGTAAAGGTTTACTAATTATTTATTAAAATTAAGTAAAAAATTAAAATTAAAATATTATTATTACATTATTAGTTATAAATTAAGTTCTTCTTTTGCAAACTAAAGATGTTACATGCGGGCCTTTTGATAGCACGTGCTCCTGTATCATGCATTCACATGAGTAGAGATGCGTATATAAACGTGTCAATAGTTAAACGTTAAGAGTATCACCAACTCGTCTCCGATAAAGAGACCAAAAGATAAACAAATGACTCTCAGCCTTTCTCTCGCTCTAGAAAGACTCTAGAGAGACTCAACATACACATCTCTCGTTGTGGATCGCATGTTACCGCGTACTATCAAAAAGTACGTACGTGGTATCTTCCGCGAACATTGCATGGGTCACCAGAAGAATAAGAGCGGCAAGGAGAAATAAATAGATAAATAGGTATCTATAGAAAAATAACAAGCAATAATATATTTTTATGTTAACTTTAATTAAAAATAGACGAACAAAAACGTTTAAGCGGCACTAAATATAAAAAAACGCTCGAGTTAAAACAGAAAGAGAGTTGAAAGTTTTAAATGCTACAAGAAATATTGATTCTTTCTTTGTAAAACCAAATACGTCAACTGTCGCAGGTACTGTTACGTTTACATCTATTACGCCATCGACAAAAATTGTTTTTCAATGTAAAGTTAATGATAATGATAAAGATATATTTTATTTTTACATTACAGTTATACAGAGAGTTAATTATTTACTACCAACTAAGTATACATATAGCGCTATTTTTTATGAAAAATTAATTAAATGTAATAAATTAACTAACAATAAGTAAAAAGTCTTCTTCTATAATGATTAATAAGGAAAATTATTTTTTAAATAATTAATCAGCGTCGTCCTTTAGGCAAATGTAAGATTGTGTTTCACGCGCTTAATAATGTACATAAGTGTTCGGCTGTTAAAAAACAGCAAAGCGCATATGCACAATATCAAGCACGCAGCATACATGTCTATTTAAAACAATGCCGATTGATTGACTATAATTTATTTAAAAATATCTTTCATTAAACACAGAAAACAGAAACAAACATTTTAATTCTTAATTCTTTATAAAAAATAATATGTATATATTTAGTAATATGTATATATTTAGTGCACGAAAGATAATTAACAGCCTGTATATTACAAGTTACAAAAATTCGGATATTAATCTTTTTTGTTAAAAAAAAAATGTTTAATTACGGACAAAAAACTTACAGAGTAAAACTGAACATATAAAGTAAACTGTAGATACTGCAATTATTGAAGAAAATAAACACAGAAATGAAATGTTAATTGTGCGGAAAAAAAGAGAATAATTCTTGGAAAAAAATCATTGATTTAAATGACCTATGCATTTAGTTTCCAATTTCGGACAAAATTAAATGATATCTTACCAACAAAAAACCAGATCAAGGAAAGGATTTTGAGTTGAGTACACCAGATTGTGGCAATGTACAATAGTAAAATTTAATTCTGACTGGTTCGACAAAAACAAAAAAATAGTGAAGAAATCTCCTGATTTCTGGTGGAATGCACGTAGCCAGCAATTGCTGGCTAAGCAAGCGCACGGGCTAAAGGCCTATGATCGCGAGAGAAACCCCCTAGCAACAGGCCGAAAAGCGACGTATATAAACGCCGCGAAAAGAGAACGAGCGGGCTCATTAATAATTAATACAGCGACGAATCTATGTCGCTCGTTGTAACACAAAATTGTACTTAATCGGTTCGCCGACTAAAGATTGTAAACTCGTTGGAACAAATATATCTCTTTTATAATTACTCTCGGCGTTATCTCTACGCAACCTGATCCCGACGAGTCATCGGCAGCAATCCCGTACTGTGTCCCGAGACCAGGGGCATAACACTTACAATAACATATATTGGCTGAGAAAGAAAAATGGCGTTATGTTTCAAAAGCTATCCTTAAAGCTATTTTATTTTGTGCTCAAAATATCGCTCTAAAAAGACATGGACGACTAAAAAAGAAGGATAACAATGTTTTTAATTCTTATTAAATTTAATCGAGTATCGGCACAATCGAGTTCTTACACAACATCTGTCAAATTACGGACGCGTTACCTATCAAACAAAAAACATATTTATAGTAAACAAAAATATACTACAAAATAAAATTCAATATTTTTGCGTTTGTTTTCTATCCACAGGCGGTATTTTTTTAAATCCTCGAACGGCACTTGTTACACCACTTTATCGGACACTTTGTATACATACAGTTATTTAAACATTACCAAAATACGAGCAGTAAGGGCCAATTTCACTAACCACGGTTAAAGTTATCAGGACACGCTCACGCGCACACACGCACGCGCGTACACGCACACGCTCACGCACACGCACACAAAACAAAAAATTCATGAGAATTCCTTAAAGGCCGATTCAAACATGTCCATACCGTCCACGGATAAACAAATATTCCGTGATCAACTATGATTGTCAGTGCCGGACGCTTGTTCTTACGTGTCCGTATGATATTCGTATATTATCCGAATTGCAGCCGTGATATTGTATTGTTTGTTTTTTAGTATATCCGTGATGCATTCGTTCGTTGATTTTGACAAGAAATGGACTTCAACGGCGAAGAACTCGCAATAATTGCATTACTTTTAGATAAAATATTTTTAAAATATTAAAATCTGTCTTATAAGTAATTTAAAAACATTTTACACATATTTTATACTGTGTTAAAATCAATTTTATATAAAAATAGATTTTTTGCAATTAGAATTTCTATATTAAAATATTTTAAAAAATATGTCATAAAAATTAATCTCCAGTTTAGAAATTTCCTGTATATATGTCAATAATATTTTACTAATCATTGAGTGTTTTTCATCGGAAATGCGTTTAAATATATCAGTAAAGTATGCGGATCGTATCCGTGAAAATGTCGCCAATACGGGAGACCGTACAGCGAAGGATACGGACAGTCCGGTACTGACAATCACGGTTAATGTGAATATTGCTATAAATTCCTATTGTATATTTCACTATCCGTGCACAGTACGGGTATGATACGGATATCTGAATCGGCCTTAATTTGCCACATATTTTTAACAAAATTTTCTAGCCAAACCAGAACAATTTTTGACAGGGAAATTAAATTATTACATATTTTTATCGCATATCAAATAATAAATCAAAGAAAAAAATTAAAAGATAAAATTTTTCAAATAAAGTAAAATTTTTTCAAAATAGACTATATTGTTTAAAAGTTTGTTTTATTTCAAAGAAATACAACAAAATGTATTATAAACATAAAAATTACTAACATTAAAACACATAAATTTTTTAAAAATAACTTTATGTAATAAGGCTTTTTATAAAATAAAATCTTTATTTTCAGTCTTTAATTCTTTAAAATTTATAAAAATAAAAAACAAACAAACAAAACACATAAAAATAACGTAAAAACAGATAAAAATAAACAATTCCACGATTTGTGGAATTTATTCCAATATGTAAAATTGCCAAAGCGACAACTAATTGTTCACGAATTATTCGCGTTTATTTATTTAAAATTTAAGTATATAAATGATTACACAGGCACACAAAAAAAGTGGTTGATCCGGCGGACTAGACTAGTCAATCCTTATGTATTTCGACCCGCTGAATCCGAATCCAAGGTCAGAATTGCAAAGTTAGCTCGCATTTTCTAACCTCAAAAAAAATTTTTTTTTTAATGTTGGTCCGGCGGACCAGACAAGTCTATCCTTATGTATTTTAATCCGCTGAATCCAAATCCAAGGTCAGAATTGCTAAATTGGCTCATTTTTTCTTAACCTCAAAACAAATTTTTTTTTTAAATCTTGGTCCGGCGGATCAAACTAGTCTATTTTTATGTATTTTGACCCGCTGAATCCAAATTCAAGGTCAGAATTGCTGAATTGGCTCATTTTTTCCTAACCTCAAAAAACATCTTGTAAAAGCAGTTTGGATCACAAATGTATAATCCGGAACGTGCAGGCTTGCGTAACCACATTACCCGGGGAAAATTTTCTAGGAAACCACAAAAGTGAAGATTACAGAGAAAGGGTAGCGGAAATGATGGAAAACTATAGAAAACTAGGTTGCCTAATGAATCTTAAGTTGCATTGCTTAGATTCCCATATCGACTACTTCCCAGAAAATCTAGGTGATTATATAGTGAAAAACATGGAGAAAGATTTCATCAGGACATCAAGGAGATGTAGTATCGATATCAAGGCAAGTGGGATGTGAATATGATGGCAAATTTCTGCTGGATGTTCAAACGTGATGTCTCTGTGAAAGGAAAGAAACGTAAAAGAAAGCCATTGCACAGCATCTTCGAAAATAAAAGAGATATAATAGAAAAAGGGAGTGAATTTTCTACACTATTTACAGAAGCTCAAACTTGTCATACGTATTGAATTTTCCCCGGGTAATGCGGTTACGCAAGCCTGCACGTTCCGGATTATACATTTGTGATCCAAACTGCTTTTACAAAATGTTTTTTGAGGTTAGGAAAAAACGAGCCAATTCAGCAATTCTGACCTTGAATTTGGATTCAGCGGGTCAAAATACATAAAAATAGACTAGTCTGGTCTGCCGGACCAAGATTTAAAAAAAAATTTTTTTTTGAGGTTAAAAAAAAATGAGCCAATGCAGCAATTCTAACATTGAATTTGGATTCAGCAGGTCAAAATACATAAGGATAGACTTGTCTGGTCCGCCGGACCAACATTAAAAAAAAAATTTGTTTTGAGGTTAGGAAATGCGAGCTAACTTTGCAATTCTGACCTTGGATTCGGATTCAGCGGATCAAAATACATAAGGATAGACTATTCTGTTCCGCCGGACCAACATTATAAAAAAAAATTTTTTTTAGATTAGGAAAAAATGAGCCAATTCAGCAATTCTGACCTTGGATTTGGATTCAGCGGGTCAAAATACATAAGAATAGACTTGTCTGGTCCACCAGACCAACATTTAAAAAAATTTTTTTGAGGTTAGGAAATGCGAGCTAACTTTGCAATTCTGACCTTGGATTCGGATTCAGCGGGTCAAAATACATAAAAATTGACTAGTCTAGTTCGCCGGACCAACCACTTTTTTTTGTGTGCCTGTGTTATTAATATGACCTTAATATGACATATTCTTTGGAAGCTGTTAAGTAATCTGTAAGTATAAAAAATGTGGTCAAAAATATAAACCTTACATATTTAATCGCTAAAGTTGGAAAATTGCGAGAGAAAATCGGAAAACTTTTAACGAATTATTTGCTTTTATTGATTTAAAACTCTAGTTTATCATTAAAAATACTATGGCGCATCTTCTGAAAGCTGCAAAGTAGCCTGCTATTACAAGAAAAGTAACAAAAAATATTAATTTTACATATAGTACTAATAAGTTTGCAAAATTACAAGAGAGCATAAGCTGTGGTGAATTTCCAATGAATTATTCGCTTTCATTGATTTAAAATTCAAATATATCAATGAAAATACTATGAAGTGATTTTCTAAAAACTTTCAATCAACTTTTAATATTTTTTTAGCCTTGCAATGTATGTAGTACACTTAGTGTAATTTAAAAGTTTATGTATAAATTTTAGTTATAAGCTATCGTCGAGCATCTTTAGTCCCCATCGCCGACCTATGAACAGCGTTGCAAATAGTAATAAATTTTGTTTGCGCTCTCCTCGCGTTGCAACTTGCAGCATCTCAACTCGTGACAAGCGACAGCGCGGATATCTTCCCTCGTGCGCAACGATAATCGTCTTGTTTCCCACTGCGCTCGTACTTCCGTTATACCTGTGCGTACATTGGCCGTATTTCACTATTTTCCGACAATATGTATGTATGTAGTAATGTAGTTTATTCCGTGCTACTCTTGGGGTTGACAAGGTGTTTTTAAGGGCGCACCAAACCCTTCAGTATATACAATATACAATATAATTTCCCTTCTTCTATCGATTTCTTCTCTTATTTTTTCCTCTCCGGATCCCGCTCCTTTCCTCTTTCTTCCTGTGCTTCTTTCCGCCATTTCCTCCAGGCCACTTTCTTCCTTAATTTTCTCCACCGCTTTTTCCCCCAGCCTCAGCCTTCTTCCCCAACCTTTTTTTTCGTGTCTTCTCTCCCCTTCCTCCTCCTTTTTTCCTCTATCATTCTCTCCTTCTCCCGTTTTCTCCTTTCCTCACTCTCTTTCTCTATTTCCTTCTCTCGATTCCTTTTTCTCTCTACTTCTTTCCCACTTTTCCTTCATCCTCCTTCTTCCTTTGCATCCTCCTTGTTCACCTCTTCTCCTCTCTCTTGTTCTCTTCTGTATTTACCTCTGTGCTTAACTCTCCTCCTCGATCCTTCTATCATCGCTAACTCGTTGCAACGTTCACTTTTTTTATGTTCTCCCTATTCCTTTTTCCATTTCCTTCCCTCCACCAAAACTCTTACGAAGTACAGGCAGACTCCCGCTCCGCTTATAATATTTATTAAACTTATAAACTAAAGACTTTTAACGCAACGCATGTAAAAAATATATAAATCAATAAAAAATTGTCAAGTCGACTGTCTGGCAAATCCGTTTATTAGATACACAACGTTTCGATCATTGATTTTGGTTCTTTTCAGGTGTGAGTGAAATATTTAATTACGACATAACAATTTGATAATTTCGGACCAAGAAGAATGAAATATGTTCTATAATGAATAATTTAGTATGAATAATAAATAATTTGAATAATAATTTAATATAAATAATAAATAATATAAGTTAATTTAAAATTACTGTTCGCATAATAAAGTTTAAACGAGACTAAAATATAGCTAAAAAGGTTGAAAAAATAAATAATAAAAAACTTACATGTCTAACGTTAGTAAAAATGACAAATATAAACTAGGTATAAATTAAAAATACACAGAAAGTATAATGTATTACGCAGAATATAATATAAAATACGTCAACCAAGTAACGAGTCAGTGAGACAACTAAATATCAAAAACAATAAGTTTAACAACAATAGATGTCTGTGTGTGGATAATAAACACTAAGCAATCTTTATTATTCTATTGTACAAGATGTTCAGATTTTCCGTATCTTTCTGTAGGTTAATAGAATTTTTGTTCCTTTTTATGAAAAACATTTCAGCAAACTTTACTATGCAAACAGTAATTTTTAATTAACTTATATTATTGTAATTATTCATTATAGAACATGTTTCATTCTTCGTTAGTCCAAAATTATCAAACTGTTATGTCGTAATTAAATATTTCACTCACACCTAAAGAGGACCAAAATTAATGGTCGAAACGTTGTGTATCTAATAAACGGATTTGCCAGACAGTCGACTTGACAATTTTTTATTAAATTATTTTTATTACTGGCGACAAAAAGTAGTTTTCAAAAAATATATATCTCGAGGGGGGGGGGGGAGAGAGCGAGAGAGAGAGAGAAAGAGAAAGAGCATATTCCATTCAATCTCACATTCGCACATGGACCTCCATTTTCGCCGCATATCTTTTATCATATCTCCACTATCATCCATTCATACTTACTCTCCATCCCTTTTCTAACTTGTTCCTTTGCAGAGACAAGTTAGGACCTCACCTGCCAAATACTCCGGCACTGTTCCTGCTTCCTTTCCTTCCTCATTCTCCTGTTAAACATCCTCTATACTCCCCGTACCTGTCCCTTACCAATTTTTCCAAATTCCTCTACCTTCCCCTCCACCTCTCTGTCCTTCACCTCCCTCTATTCCTATTCCTACTATCATGCTCCTAACTAACACATCCGCCTGCCTCACGCTTCTCCATTCACGTCTCTGCCATTACCCTGCCTATTCACCTCAGTCACACGCTCTCCTCTCTATACCTTCTTTATACCCCGCACTCACTCTAATCTTCCCGACCAACGTTTCCCTTTTCCTTCAATTTTTAACAACTTCTCTCATCCACCCCTCGTTCTAGTTCTCTCCTTTGCCCTTCTGCCATTCCCTTCTCCTCACTTAACTACCTTATTACTCTCACATACCAGCACGCTTCTCTCACACCTGCCATCCACTCAGTCACCGGAAACGAAAGTCCTATTTCCCGACAATAATTATAAGAAGGTAATAATGGTTCTTTACTTCGCCAGTAAACAATTAGAATTAAAAGTAGTATTAGTTCAACCTTACTGGCCAGATTTATTCTCAAATTAATACAACACGACGTTTCGACTCTAGATTTGAGTCCTTATCAATTGTGAGATGTTACGATTAATTCGTATAACTCACGCAAGTTTTTATGGCATGTGCCCAGGTGTCATCTATAAAGCGAAATTAATTCGATAACTTTCTAGTCTAACTTACTAGAAGTAAACTTACATATGTGTAATCAATAATCAAACGAAACTTATAATTAGCGTGTCATATAAAACACAATTAGATTAACAAATATTATAATATCGTCGCAGTCGTGTGATACGTACTGTTATAGCCACAGTACGTTACAATAGTGAAGAGACAAAGCTTACAATGTATATACAATAATCTTTATTCCGGACTCCCCTTGGGGTTGCCGGGATGTTTTACAGGGGCCACCAAACCTTTACACAACCGCCTTTCTACACACTCCAAAAACATACATATATAAACAAAATACATAAAACATTTCCCCTTCTTTTCCTAAAAACCGTCCTAGCCATTTGCGACCATCACAATCTGCTCTTCTCTCCCCTCCCTGCGCCTCTACCTCTTGCCACTTTCCCTACTCCATTTCTCCCCTCTTCTTCCTTCCTATCCTCCTCCATTCTTCATTATTCTTTCCTCCCTTTTTTCCAAATTTTTCTCTTTCATCCCATGACCATTTTACCCCGTCCACCTCTAATTCCCTGTTGGTCAGTCGCACCTGTCTCCCCTTTACCCTTTCCTTCTTTACCTGCTCCACCATCCTCCATCTTGCTCTCCTCTCCTCCATCAACAGATCCTCGTCCACTCCTATCCCCCACTGTCCCCGTATCTCCATACTCCTCCTCCAGATCTTCTTGTCCTCTACCTCCACTTTTCACTCATTTCTTCCTTTTTCCTGCTTCTCCGTTCTTCTTCCTCCGCTTCTTTCTCCAATTTCCACTCCTCTCCTCCTTCCTTCCTTTTTATCTCCTCTTGCTTTCCTCCTGTCTTCTTCCTATGACTCCAACTATCCTCTTCCATCGCCTCGCCTTCTCTTCTTTTACCTTCTCTGTCTCTCTCTTTTCCTCCTCCACCTCTTCGTCCTCCTCCTCCACTTCTCTCTTTTTCTCCTCCTGCTCTTCCCACTCTCTTCTCTGCTCTCCGTCTTCCCTCCGCTGCTTCTTCCCTTCTCCGCTTCCTCCTTCCTCCCACACTTTTCGCTGCTACCTTCTCCTTTCCCGCCATCTCCCCTTTCCTCTGCTTCCTCTATCTATGTGCTCCCTCCTCCTTCCTCCCGATCGTCTTCCCTTGTCCTCCATAGTCCTCCCGTTCCTCCTTCTTATCTTCTCCCTTACCGTCCGTTCCTCCTGCCGCGCTCCTTCTCTCCTCCCGTCCTCTCCGCTCTCACCTCTCCTTCTCTCCTCCTCCTCTATCTCCTGTCTCTTCCAGCTTGTCCTCGTCGATCCTTCCCTCGTCCTCCACACTTCCTCTCCTAACCTTTTCCATTCTTCCTCTACCGCCGATCTCCTCTCCCTATCTCGCATCTCCCTTTCAACACCTCCACCAGCTCCTCCAGGCTCCTCCTCATCAAACTCTGTTTTCCATTCTTCACCGACTTCTTTACCACAATAACTTATCATTCACTGCCAAGTGGTACTTCACCTCTTTATCTTTCTGCTCGATAACCACACTGACTCTCACATTGCTCTCTCCACCAATCACCTTCCTCCCTTAACTCCTATCGATCTATCGATATCTCGCTCCACTTGAAATCCCCTGGCGGACCACGTGTTTGCGAACGCTTGCGTTCCCAAACCCGCTACCACCATCCTTCTTCTTTCTCCGCGCCATCTGCTGTCCACTCTCTTCACCAACCTCCGCCTCTTCCACCAATCCCTGCTCTCGATACCATGTCTACCGTCCTCTCCGCTGTCACTGCTGCCAACCGACTCCCTGATCCTTCTTCTTTCTCCTCTCTCCTCTCCACTCTGGTCGCGCCTGCGTATTGCCCTCCTTCTCCATCCGCCACATCATCTTTTCACTTGCCTGCTCCAATTTTTCTTATCCACCTCCTGTCTCTTCTTCCTCCTCCGCACACTTCCCTTCAATGTCCGATCCTCCTTTCCACTTTCTCTTCCTCCTCCTATCATTCTCCTCACTCCATCACCACTTATCAATCCATTTTATCCACTGATTCCTGGAGCAACTCTCCTCTCCATCCACACTCCTTCGCCATTTTTTCCTCCTCTCTCGCTAACAATGTATATAATATGAACGAAATGAAGGTCGCGAAAACAAAGCTAATTAATACTAAACAATTCGACAAGATAAACGATTATACAACTTTAATTACTTTACCATTTATCGCAGTTATATTTTCACTGTCTCTTTGTAAGTTAATAGTATGTTCGTGTTTTTCAATAAAATACATCTCTGCTATTTCACGTTTCTTTGTAATCGGTTCATTGTGCAAAATTGTGGGTTTAGACCAATTAAAATCGTGATTATGAGATATGCAATGTTGGCTAACCACCAAATAGTTATTATTTTATAATATCGTTTTTTATAATATCACGCTGATGTTCTTTAATGCGTGTACACAAATATCTTTTAGTCTGTCCAATGTACGACAAATTAATTTGGCTTTATAGATGACATACCTGGGCACATGCCATAAAAACTTGCGTGAGTTATAGGAATTAATCGTAACATCTCACACTTGATAAGGACCCAGGGTCGAAACGTAATGTTGTATTGATTTGAGAATAAATCTGGCCAGTAAGGTCGAACTAATACTACTTTCAATTTTAATTATAAGAATTATACGCATGGAATCCAAAAATGTTAGTTTTCGTCTTCGATTTTCGTGGGCTGCACGATAGTATGAATAGTATGCAGAGGTTTATTAACACCCTGTATACGTATTTACACAGAAACCTCGCAAACGCAAAAATTCTGATTTTAATGAAACTTGGCACAAATGTAAAGGAGGTAAATATATGAATTTAGAAATTTTTCGTTGGTGCTCAAAAACGGTTTAAAGAATTGAAACCACCATTCAAAAATTAAAGGTTTTTGCCTTTTCTCGATATATCTCGTAAATCAAACAAGACATCAAAAAGTATTTTATACAAAAGTTTTACAATATAAATACTTTATTTAACTAGGCCATTTGTTGTTTCTAATAGAAAAAGCTTCCGGATACATGCTGCGTCATGATACGACGCCGAAGTTTTGTAAACGTTGCAGTTTACATCATCAGAGCTAAGAGCTCTGATACTGAGCTCTCTTGGATTGCATCCTTATATACCCCTTGTCCTGATGGTAGGGATAGGGGTGAGGAAAGGGGACGGAGCTATTCGTCCAATAACTGTTCATTGGCCTACCATTGGTCAATTGTTGGCCAATCTTAATACAATATTGGCTAACTATTCGCCAGTTAATATGTGCTGCTCGGAAATGTTTTAATTGATCAATATTAATTAAAAAATATATAAGGACGGATATATTAGGAAATTTTTCGAGTTCGCAAGGTTCCCTTGTTAGTTCCAAAAAAGCGGTACACTTAAAATATGGGAAAAATTAACCAAAAGTTAAATAATTATAACTTGGCAAATAATAAAGATAAAAATATGTGTAAAAATGTAAAATAAAGCTGATGTCCACTTTAAGAGTATTTAAAATTATGCTCGACCATTTTTTTTTATGGAAATAATTATTCACAAAGATAAAATCGAAGAAGAAAACAGCGTTTTTAAATAAATTTGGAATAACTCAGTAAATAATTATCGTATCAAACTCGGTCAAAAAGCATTTTAAAGGTAACACTATACACTTTTACGTGTATTTTGTCTCATTCGACTGAGAAACCTGATTCACGCCATGCATCGTCCCAAGCATCTATAATAATCAATTTTACATCTTCTCATTTCATCATTTTGAAAAAAATGGTCAAGCATAATTTCCATTCAAATATTTTTAAAGTGGACATTAGAAACTTTATTTTACATTTTATACATATTTTTATCTTCCATTATTTGCCATGTTATAATCATTTAAAATTTGATAAATTTCCCCACATTTTATATTCAATATGTATGTATATATATTCAAGTTAAAAAATATATATTTTAAAAAATATTTATATTTATGAAAGAGAATTTATAAAAAATATATTTCAAAAAATTATTTATAAAGAACTTAACAGTGTCATTGATTAAATCCAATCACACATTTCAATAAAAATTCCCTAAAAATTCACAGATTTTTCAAACAAAAAAGAATTCCCTAATAATTTTAAGTTTTCCAAGATTTTCCAGGTAGTTGATAGTGTGATTATTTTAGAAAATGGCAAGTCTAAAATATTGTGTATCTTTTTTTGTCAAAAAATGTATCAAAGAGAAAATGCCACAAAGCTCACTTGCAAGATATAGGTATTGCGAAGTACGGTGTATGTCTGATGTACTAGGTTTCTTGGCAGACATTCAGTTTCATTGCTAATTTCCCGCAGGTCACTTAGTTGCCACTGGCTCTCTACAAATTCGAAAATGTCCTTATCTGTTATCTGTAATAATAGTGAATAAAAAATTAAAAATATCCATATTGTTGCTCGCATGCTATTTGCAATCATATCATGTGTTGTGAGTGAGGCAGAATCACTCACAACTTATATTAAAATATTAAAATAGAATGATACTAAAGAATAGAATATCAGAGCTCGTCGAGAAAAGCTGGATATTATCGCGAGGTGTCAAGTGACACGTGCCTCGTGCGCTGCCGGCCAGTCATTGCACCGGTCAACGCACCGGGCATCGCTCGGAATTAACTAATTTCAGCTTAGCAACAATCACGCCACATTTCCACCGGGAATGCATATTTGCAAATTGTTGCTAAGCTCGCGAATATTTCTCGCGTGTCAGATGCGCGCGGCTATAACCATATATGGTCATATCGAAGGCCCACTGCCCCTCCAATATGCCTATCTCGCAGCATTATTAAGTGGCTGCCGATTAGCAGGCCGCGGGTCTAATCAGAAATAGATCAAGCAGATACGTGCATTCTGCGAGTGAATTCTAAAGTGCGGAACTTAGAATAATTATCATCCGTGTCAGTAATTAATCAAACGCGTGTCCCGCCAGACAGTGTCAAGTATGGGACTTAAAATAATTACCACTAAAATATAATATATCTGGAAAGAATGCGAGCGCTAGTGTCGCGATCCGACAAAGAGGATCTAAGAGGTATCCTTTTTAACTAACGCGTTCACGTGACTGTACAGTCCCGTAAAAAGTTTATGAACAAGTAGTTAAAAAGGGACAAGGATACCTCTTAGAACGCTCTCTCTCGGATCACCTTTAACAAAAGAATTCTACCGCCGCACTCGTTCCAGTTATATTATATTTCAGTGATAATTACACAACCCCCCCCCCCTCAAAAGTGGTTGGTCCGGCAGACCAGACTAGTCAATCCTTATGTATTTTGACCCGCTGAATCCAAATTCAAGATCAGAATTGTTGAATTGGCTCATTTCTTTCTAACCTCAAAAAAAATTTTTTTTTAATGTTGGTCCGACGGACCAGACTAGTCCATTTTTATCTATTTTGTCCCGCTGAATCGAAATTCAAAGTCAGAATTGCTGAATTGGCTCATTTTTTCCTAACCTCAAAAAAACACCTTATTTAACATATATAATTTAATTTTGAGGACCGCAAAGTGAACGCGAATTTTCTATGTTTTCCTTCGTATTTTGTCCGTAAAATTAAAAAATCGACCTTAAAATTACGCCAAATAAAAAGAAAAAAAGTTATAGACATTTAAATGTTTTCTAAAAAATGAGCATTTTCCAACACTGCTATCTTAAATACCTTTGATTTTTTAGAAGTATTAAGTCCCATTTTACATAAGAAATTTATATTTTTGAAACTTGATAATAATATGAGAATGTACTCTAAGCAGTAATCAATGAAAAAAAATATTAGCGATCAAAAATATGTAATTTTATAATTTAGCGTTTTCAGAATTATACATCAAGCATTAATAAATAAAAATTCTGATGTTTTATTATTTTTTTAATTTTTTAATTTCAAAAATTCAGTCATAAAATGTCAGAAAAACACCGGCAGCTCACTGCAAAGAGAAAAAGATGGCGGTCAGTGATAAACAGGTAGAACATTCGATCGCGGAGTTTTGTGGAAAAAGGAAGTGAAATAGTGGCCAAAGAGAGTTAAAAAGTGGAGTTAGAGAAAGTGAGATGTGAGAGAAAGCCCGGACATTGGAGGAAGAAAAGTAAAGGAAGGACGAGAAGCAGAAAAGCAAGTTAAAAGAAATTAGAGTAAGGCATCAGAGGAAGGATAAAGAAATGAAGGATGGGCGTGGAGAACAAAGTGGTGCGCAAAGAGAGCGCCAAAGGAGGGGAGCGAGGATGGGGAAGTGGTGACAAATAGCATGTATAAAGAGAAGATCGGAGAGTGAAGAAGTCTGGGCGCGTGCGCTGAAAGAGCTGGGAGTTGCAATTGGAAAATTGAAGAGCAGTGTATCGATGTCATAGAGCTTGTATTAATGGAGAGGCTTTGGTGCATCGCGACGCGCGCGGGGAGAATCGACAAAGAGGTGGATATATTCTGTCATTTTTCGTGTGGGAACAGGTTCGTAACTATACAATTTGAGACCCGATTCTCGAACTCGTACGAAAAAAATTGCTTACAAAAATAATACTGTATGCATTCATTTAATGGTACATAATTTAGAATCTAAAAAATGCATGCCAATCAATGAATGCACAGTATTACTTTCGTATGTAAAAATTTTTGGTACTAATTGTAACAGCCCAAGGTCCAAGTAGGCACCAAGTAGGTAGGCTCGTACCTGTCGTACCGCTCGTATGTGCCCTTCTTTCCTTCTAGAAAACGAAGTGGTGGGAATGTCCAACACGAAAAGAGACAGAATCTATGAGAATATATTCATATCTCTGTCGATTCTCCCCGCGCGGACTCCGGCATATAGCAATGGCCCCTCCATTAATACAAGCTCTATGATCGATGTACTGATCACGGAAGGATCAGGGGAGAGAATGAAGCAGAGAAAAGTGCGACAACCTGGAAGAGGGCAGCAGTAGGCGGTGAGAGTGAGAGTCCAAAGGCGTGCGATAGATCGATACATTGCTAGATACATTGATAAAAGAATCAATGGTCGGGTGAAGAGCATATGGATAAGCAGTAGAAGACAAGGTTATAGTAGCCAGATGATAGTGTAGCGAAAGAAGAGTGCGAGAGAAAATGAGGAGAAATCAGTGGAGATAGATGAAATTGAAAAGAGCTCGTGAGAGAGCTGTGAGAGATAAAGAGGTACCTGGAGAAGATGTTAGTATGGTGAGAAAAAAGTGAAGTGAAAAAAGGAGATGAAACAAAGAGAGAAAAGATGGAGGAAAGATTAAGGAATGGAACGAAGAAGACCAAGACGCAGAGGAGAGAGAAGGAAGTGAAGAGAGGAAAGAAGGTGAGTCGTGGCACAGTATAGGAAAAAACAGTAGGCTTACTCTGCTGAAAATCGTGCTAATGGTCGTCTCTTGCGCATGACTTATGCGCATGATATGCACAACCAACAACATAGCGACAAAGTATATTGTGCGTGCCTCCACCAATGGAACCATTTTGGTGCTGGCGGCTGAAAACTTGCACCATTGATTGAAATCCGCGCACAACCAACAATATGGCGGATCTTTTAGTCGTGAGATCAAAGGTACCGACGCCAAGTGAGCCTACTGTTCTTTCCTATACTGTGGTCGTAGCAGGGAGCAGGGTTCGTGAAGGGAGCGTCCCAGATGCGCACAGTAATAAACGGACACAGCAGGCTGAGTGAAACGGACACAGTAACAAACGGACACAGACCAAACAGACACAGTAATAAACAGACACAGTAACAAACGGACACAGACCAAATGCGCACAGAGCGAAACGGACACAGTGCGAAACGGACACAGTAACAAACGGACACAGACCAAATGCGCACAGAGCGAAACGGACACAGTGCGAAACGGACACAGACCAAATGCGCACGAACCAAATGCACACGGACCAAATGCGCACACTGCACATGCGCACACTGCACGTGCGCACGGACCAAATGCAATCCATGTACATTGCAAGCAGAGTAAAGTCCACATAGGTTAGCGACTTGGACGGGGTGGGTGCGGGAGGGGGTCCGAAGGCCCCCCTTGCAGCCCCCCCCCGTGTGTGTGTGTGTGTGTGTGTGTGTGTGTGTGTGTGTGTGTGTGTGTGTGTGTGTGTGTGTGTGTGTGTGTGCGTGCGTGCGTGCAAAGCATTCACTGCATCACATGGGTTTGCAACTTTCTGTGTATGCATTTGGTCCGTGCGCATGTGCAGTGTGCGCATTTGGTCTGTGTCCGTTTCGCACTGTGTCCGTTTCGCTCTGTGCGCATTTGGTCTGTGTCCGTTTGTTACTGTGTCCGTTTCGCACTGTGTCCGTTTATTACTGTGCGCATCTGGGACTCACTCTTCGTGAACGGGAGAGTACGCAATGGAGCCGTGGCACGGAGAAGCAGGAGAGCAAAGAAGGCTGGAGAAGGAAGAGGAGAGGAAGACAGAAGACAAGGATAGAAGGCAAAGAGAAAAGCAGAAATGAAAGGAGAAGAAGGAGGAGGGAAGAAGGCAATAGAAAAAGCAAAACGCAGGGAGGGGAAGCAAAAGAGGAGTGTGACGAGAAAGTGAGGCTGACGGAGGACGTGGTAAAGGAAAGAAGAAAGGATAAAATGCTGGAGAGTACGGCGGAAGAGAAAGAAGTGGAAATGAGGAAAAGTTCGAGTGCAGGAGAGGAAGAATACGAGGAGAGAAAAGAAAGAGGAAGAGAGAGAAGAAAAAGAACATGGACAATCGCTATTATTTTTTTCCATTAATTGCTGCTTTTTCTCTGCTACTTAGAGTATATTCTCATTATTAAATTTTAGGAATACAAGTTTCCTATAAAACGTGAGATTTAGTACCTCTAAAAAGGTCGAAGGTATTTAAAATGGTAGTGTTGGAAAATGCAGAATTTTCAAGAGAAATCAACGTTTAAATAGCTGTAACTATTTTTCTTTTTATTTAGAGTAATTTTAAGAACAATTTTTTAATTCCATAAGAAAAAATATGAAGAAAAACAGGAAATTCGCGTTTACTGTGCAGTCTATAAATCGCATGAAATTCATACCCTCCTTTAAGAACGCAACTCATGTATTTCTATCAAAATTGCAACAGCCAAGTTCGCATTTATCACCAAATTGATGCTTTCGTGATATGACAACTTTAAATAGCAATTTGCCAGCAATTTTGATATCACCATCAAAATTTGCGTTAGAATATTGCTGTTGCACTGCCAGCAAAACTTTTGAACTACTTTGTTACTGTTAAGCTGCTAATTATGCCCACTTGCTCTAAGAAATCACACATCTAACGAATTCTACAGTGCAGTAAAAAACTCATACATTATCAGCATAGAAATTGATATTCATAATGTGTAAACAATAGCTTCTATCAAAACATGCAACTTATTAGACTTTGAAAAAGTAAATATCAGCTATCAAACCAAGGCTATCAGCATAAGTGTTCACGTGCTGCAAAGAAAATATACTGATGTAAAAAATTAACCAAGAGCAATTGCTAAATTCAGCAAAACTTTTTTCTTAAAATAAACTATGTTGTTAATGTTTAAATGTTGATACCTAATTAGCATTTTAATAGGGCACGCATTGCACCTAGTAGGCGCTCGTTCAGTACAATGTGGTTGCTACGAGTTCAGCTTGTTGCTAACATAATAAACAAACCGACTTCACTTCGTTGATATTATTTAAGAGAAGCACACAAATATTATATAACTATCTTGAATCAATCGTATATTAATGCAGAAATCAAGTTTTATTACTTTTAAAAAAAGTTAAAGACTTAATTAACTCTAACTAAGTAAAAGAAAATATTTATAATATATATTAATAATAATAAATATTAAAAGAAAATATTCTTTATTTCAAATACTGGTACTTTCAACACTTTAATCTGTTATATACTTTCGAATTAAGGATTTGGTGCTCTTAGCACAAGAAATTGGTGCTCTTAGCACAAGGGATTGATGCTCTTAGCACAAGGGATTGGTGCTCTTAGCACATTACTCTTTTTTAGAAGAAAGAAAATCTTTTTTCAACTAAAAGAATTGGCCTTGCAACTTTGACTCTTTAATTATTCGAAATTTTATAAGATTAAAATTGAAGATTATAAACGGTAGGAACCAATAATTTTATATATTATCATACGGCTTAATATATTTATAAATCTATTTAAACAAATAAAAAAATGGTAAGACCTTTTCTATTTAAAATTTCCTTAGTAAATTAGTTCAATTATGTACAACTTATTAAAATTTAAATTATTTAAAAATTTTAACTTCTTTTAAAAAGAATACAAATATTTTATTATCATAAACTAAGCAACGTTAATATAGTATTTGTTCTATAATTAAATGTAATTTAACCTTGTTTAAAAAATATAAATAGTTTAGTTATCTTTAGAAATTAATTTATTATATACTTGTATTGTTAAAAGCGTTTCAATTTGTGCACGATCTGTATCTTTAAAGAATTTAGTTTTTGGTAAATATTTTAAAAAGAAATAAAAGAGTAAACTTTAACAATTAAGACTGGATGAACGGCACGATTACAACGATTTAATATACTAATTGTGAAGCTCTATGAGTCATTGATATAAATATGAGAACCGGCTTCGATGGTTAGGCAGGAGATAAACTGGCGCGCTATCGTTAACAAACTGTAAATAAATCGTAAAATCCTCAGAAAGATGAAAATCTATTATACAATGCAGCGAATCTTATTGGGTATTGGATTCCGGAGCAGATGCATAGTTCAAATACTCATACTAAAGAAAGTTCACTGCAAAAGACGGTTACAATATGCACAACAATACGAGAATATATCTTATGTTAGTTAAGAGGGAACAATAGAATAAAACTTTCCAAAAATAATATTTGTTTCTTTTTTATATAATTAAGAAAAGTATACACCTTTTAGAATATTGTTTTAAAATATAATAAAAATTATATAAATAAAAAGTTAAGTTAAACTAACAAGGGAACCTCGCAAACCTGAAAATTCTGATTTTAATGAAACTTGGCACAAATGTAAAGGGGGTAAATACATGAACTTAGAAATTTTTAGTTGGTGCTTATAAACGGTTTGAAGGGGTGAAACCACTCTTCAAAGTTGAAACATTTTTGCGTTTTCTCGATATATCTCGCAAACTAAATAAAATATAAAAAAATGTTTTATACAATAGTTTTACAGCATAAATACCTCTATTTAACTATGATATTTATTTTTTTAGAAAAATTTTTTTTCAAAAAAAATTAAAAAAAAATTTTTTTTAATAAATATCATAGTTAAATAGAGATATTTATACGGTAAAACTTTTGTATAAAACATTTTTTTATATCTTGTTTAGTTTGCGAGATATATCAAAAAAACGCAAAAATGCCTCAACTTTGAAGGGTGATTTCACCCCTTCAAACCGTTTATAAGCATCAACTAAAAATTTCTAAATTCATGTATTTACCTCCTCTACATTTATGCCAAGTTTCATTAAAATCAGAATTTTCGGATTTGCAAGATTCTCTTGTAAGTTAAAGTTTTCAATTAAGTTTTTTCAACTGGTTGTCATGATTTCTCTACCAATTAAAATCGCATCGAAATGTCGTTTAACATCCTTAATCTATATAGAATTCTCTTTAATTAAGCGTAGGGATTTTTTTAAAAATTAATATTTATTTTTTTAACAAGACAAATTTTTGAACATAGTTTTTGGAACTTTTTTTTAAAGAGCTGCCTTTTAAACAATAATTCGTTTTTTAGGAATCGACTATGCTTAACTGAAACCATACTAATATAGATTAAAACAATGTTTTTCTTTTAATTTTCAAATCATTATTAGATGATTATCATTATTAATTACGGTGATATCCAATAAGACACTTCTTCCGTGCAGCATGTTACAATGACCTCTGCAATTGTACTTTAAAATACATATTTTTTAATAAAAAATTCGTACTTTTCAATTCACTAACTCCGACATTTCTGCAATGTATGAGTTAAAATTCTTAAATATGGTTTTTTAATGCCATCACCCTGTTGTTTCCCCTTAAATAACAGGTAGCTTTTCTGACAAGTTGCAATTTCTATTTCACCGAATAGAGAGCGTATCAAGCACAAAGCATTAGAGAAGCAAATGTCATTGTAGAGAAGGCAGCTGGTAAAGGCCAGAGGGTACGCATCCTATCACTTTAGTAGGGACGGAAGTTCTATTGGTTTTAGTAAACGGGGACAGCGATAGTCGGCAGCACTATTAGCTGGTTGCTAGACAATCGTTCCTCAACAGTCTCTTTTGTTTGTGTTAACGGTCGTGCATGGTCATGAACGGTTACAAAAGGTTCTAGGCAGTATCTAAGAATTTTTTCAGTTTTTTATAGTTTTGAAAGACAATTTTCTAATAAAAAAAGTAATTTTCTCAACAAAAAACAGTAAATCTATTTGCGTGTGTAAAATTTATGCAATTGTCATGTGTGAGTGATTATGTATTTTCTGATGTAATATTTATTACATATGTGCGTATATAACTGAACATAATTTGTGTATTATATGATTCTGTGATTGCATTTCAGCTGTGTTATAAGATACACTACAAGTATTTAAAATCTATAGATTGCTTATGTATATTATAGATTTTCAATACTGATAGTAAATTTTAGAACACAATCATTGTATGCTTTACATCAATTTTTTTAAGATATTAAATAAATATATATCCGACAGTCCGTAATCTGTAAAATGGAACGGAAAAATTTAAAATTAATCTTCATAATGTATATTTTGTTTTGTAGTTTATTATATAGTACATTCCATTTTGACTACAAATTATATTGATTGTTCTTATATAAAACTACAAAAAATATATATATATAGTAGTTTCATATAAAAACAATCAATATAATTTATAGTCAAAATGAAATATGCTGCATAATAAGCTATAAAACATATACATGTATATGTAATATATAAACATATATGTATATATATACATATATACACATGTATAGGTATACGCGCGCATAAATTTAAACGTGGCGCTACTAGTCACGTGACCGCATTTGGCTCCCAGGGACAACGATAGAGGCGTTAAAAATCGGTCGCCTGTTTTTTCAAAAGAGAGTGCATACCCCTAATAGAAGCAGCGTTATGGTATGGGGAATATTTTCATGGCATAATCTTGCTTAAACATATTTATATGGTGTTATTCAGATAATTAAAGACATGGAGTGTGTTTCGTACATAATCAGATAATTTGTAAAATTCTATTAAAACAAACTCTTTTCACTATTTTAATCCTTTAAGTGGCGTATTATTGTTTGAAATCCACTTCTTTTTGTAATGTTGTATCTAGAGGTTTTTGGGATCGCTGATTACAAATCTGAAATCAAATTTTCGAAATTTAAGATGACGGACGAAAATTTAAAAATTCATTAAATTTAAGCGAGTATCTGTAAGGGGCTTTTTCGGGGCTGCTGATTACGAATTCGAAGTCAGATTTTATATATTTGAGATAGCTAATTCAATATAATTTTTTATCCAAAACCGCCTATCGCGAATTTTATTATATTATGTCAAAATATAATAAAATTACGATATTTTTTCTGCCATATTGAATCCATCATGCCAAATCTAGGCTGTGTTTCAAAATTGCTGTCAGTATTGAAAATTTATAGTTTCTGTTACGTACACTATAGATTTTCAGTACTGACAGCAATTTTCAAACACAGCCCTAATTTCGGAAATCTAACTTCAGATTCATAATCAGCATAATCCGAAAATTCATTATTAGAGATTCTCGCGTAAATTGAATAAATTTTTAAATATTTATCCGCCATCCTAAATTTTAAAAATTTGACTCCAGATTTGAATTCTACAATCAAAAAAACAAAGTCTATGTACATTTCAGATATATTTATAGAGCTTTTTCCACAACTAGATTATTTCACATAAATTGGTATTTTTTAAACTCACTTATTTATAATAATAAAAATAATAAACATATCAATTCCTTAGTACTCAAAATATCAATATTGAACCCTTAGCCATTCGAAAAAATAAAAACCGCATCAAAATACGTAAAAAAGAGGATTAAATATCGAGAAGATCAATGGTAAAAAGATAGGAAAAATACTTCCCACTCAAAGGTATTGAGCTATCAACAAGAGAACAACCTGATTTTTGAACTCGTAACATAATTAATATCTTTTCTAGCATGTCATTTTTCGCATATACTGGCATGCAACCAAAAACGCAGTATTTTTATCATATCATAATTTTACAACTTTAATTGCAATTGTTCAATACACATTAAAATTTAAAGTTTGTATTTTAACCCTCTGCCTACACATGGGGTTACGGTAACCCCAGTCAATTTTGAAATGTTCGCTACTTAAAAGTATTTAACAAGGGGACGCTGGAACCAGGGGGAAAAAAAGTTTGAACTGTGCTCTACTTATTCCTCTTTGGGCGTTGTGAATGTTCTGAAAACAACAGAAGTAGAAGCATCGAAAGTGTGTGTTGGGGTTACAATTACCCCGTGTGTAGGGAACCTAACAAAAAAAATGGAAAAGTTCCAAATTTGAAGGGTAAGTAAAGTTATTTTTTTCTTCATTACGTATCATTTACGCATAAAGTACTTATATATATTACCAGTGTCGCGATCACTTTGCAAAAATCTGCAATTGTAGCATTACAAATTAAAAAATTTTTTTATAATAAAAAAAATCTTTTGTAATAAATATTTTTTGTATTAATAATTATGTTTTTGGGTACTAATAATTGTTTTTTAAATAAATATTACTATTTTCTTTTACTATTGTGTTTAAACTGCATTCATTTTTTACTAAATTCACATTACAAAATAAATATTTTTTTGAACAGAATAAAAAAAATGACAATAGATTCTTAAAGTACAACTCTTCCCCTTTCCATTGATCACCATTTTAATTACTTCATCTATTTTTTTCTAATAAATACGGGCGTTTTAAAAAAAGGCAAATTTTTACAAAAATTTTTCGTTCCTTTCTCATTCTTTTCAAAAAATCTCTTTTCTTTTAATATCTTCGACTTTTCAGCCAAAACCATCGTAATTCTGAAATTTTTTCCTTTCGATTAAAAAAAAAGAAGTTAAAATTGATTAAATACATTTAGAGATATAAGTCAACGAAATTTTGGGGTTAGCGTAACCCCTGTGTAGGAATCGGGAGAAAAATAAGGTGTGTAGACAGAGGGTTAAGAAGTCATAGACATTTGCAAACATTTTTTATTAAAAAATATTTTTGAATTAACTTTACAAAATTTTTAAAAAAATTTAAGTATGCACAAAATTAAGAGAGCAAAGAGCAATTTCAATAACAATTTTTTTTTAATTTTTTAAATAAAAATTTTGTTTTTATTATTAAAATAAAATCGTGCTTTTTCTTGATCATTTATGTGCAAACGTTGTTTTCGTAAAAAATGTTTAATTCTGTAAAGCCAATTCAAAAAATATTTTATAATAAGGAATGAACTTTTTAAAAAAGATTTAGTGTTTCTGGACTTTTAATTTTAATTCAAATTGCACGATATTGTTCTTACGCTATTAGCCCATTCATGTCTAATTGTAAGTATTGTCATTAAATGATAGCTGTATGTACAAGATTTTTAATTTTTTTGTTTTTAATATTAAATCAAACTTTAATTTTGTGTGCACTTAAATTTTGTAAAAAAAATTTTCAACTCCATGTTTTAAAAATGTCGATAAAATAGACGGATAAAGTTCCAAAAAGATGAAACCTCCAATCGCGCTGAAATTTTAACCAAAGCTCACCCTTTATTAGAGAAGAAAGTCCTTAAAAGGATTTTTGGCGACAAAGCTCGTTTGTCCCCCAGCCCCCTTCAAAGTTTTGACAGTTCTTACTAAATATCTCCGAAAATATTGATTTTAGAGAAAAAAGTTTCAAACAAAAAATGAAACTTATATTTAAAAAGCTCTACAAAAAAGGTTATATACATTTTTTACGTAAACCTATTCTTTTGGTTGTTATGACCCAAAATGATTTAAAAAACGCGTGGACGGGGGAGGCGGAGCCTGCACCCCCTCCCCGTCTTTTTCCTAACCTAACCTAACCTAACCCAAACATTTTAAAATCGCTATTTGGCCACAATTTCAAATCTGAAGTCGCAAATCCATGCAATAGAGTACAAGCATGGACGTTTCGTTCTGTAAGCAGAGAAGAGAAGTGTAAATGCACCACGCTACGCGTGGAAAGTCGCAAACCCATAAAACCCATAAAACAAAACAATTGTTGACCTTGTTTGAAATTTTGCCCACACGCACATGCGCGCGCACGCGCGCGCACACACACACACACACATACGCGCGCCCGCGCGCGCGTGCGACCTACGGCCCTCCTCCTTCCACACCCACCCCACCAGGAGGGTGTCTACAGTAAGCCCGCCCACGCACACGTGTATACGTGTATACGAGTAAAATCCTGTTAATCCAAAATTAAAATTTTTTTACATAACTGCCAAAATAATATAAAAAAAGTTTATTAAAAAATGCATATAATCTTTTTTATAAGATTTTTTAAGACCTTCATTTTTTATTTAAAACTTTTTCTAAAATCAATACTTTCAAAGATATACAGTAAAAATATTTGCAACTTTAGGAAGTGATAAAGGGCAAACAAGGCTTTGTCAGCGAAAATCCTTCTAGAGAATTTCAATTCAAAAACAAGTTTTGGCAAAAATTTTAGCAAAATCGGGGATTTCATCTTTTCGGAACTACACCTAAATAAACAATTTTAGAAGAAAGAGATTTTAATAAGAATAGCTTTAATTTAAAATTATTTTATGACAGAAACCTAATATTACTTAGAAGCCCAAAGAGTATTTTGTATGATTGTAATATGCATTAGTCCTTTTAACAAAGTCTATGTTTATTATTATTGCTTTTTTAAGAGCTTACGTGAACGAGCTTATGTAAATACAATATAACATCACTTTCTTTGTGCAGAAATCTGATATAAATAAAATTTTGAATTTTGTGGAAAAAAATCCCAATCAATACTATATATCTTTTTTTTTTTAAGATTATAATATCGCCCATAGATATTAACCCTTACCCGGCACATTTCAGTGGAATTTCATATCTAGTTCTATCTCATAAGCAGACTATTTTAATATGTTTATGGTTACACTTAACAAAAAATATTTTCAATTTATATGTTGTGAGTGAAAGGCACTCACACCGAGAATGTCGCGAGCAATAAAGTGACACCTAGCGCGTGTGATACCGTCCGACCTTCACGCCGGACGTCGGCGTCGCACCAGGTAATGTACCCAATTGCCACCTGATTGTCATCCGAAATTGCCTGATTTCCAGTGGAATGTACGTAGCCAGCAATTGCTGGATAAGCAAGTGCCAGAGACCCGTGACCGCCGGAGAAACCCCCTAGCAACAAGCCGAAAAGCGGCGTATGTAAACGCCGCGAAAAGAAATCGAACGGACTCGTTACTAATCAATCAAGCGACGAATTTATGACGCTCGGTATAACACTTTATTGTAACGAATAACGAATAACGATACTTATTATTACAAGTTTACTAATTAGTATTTGGGAAGTGTAACTGAGTTGGAACCAAATAAATCTCTTTATTACTACTTTTGGCGTTATCTCTATGGAACCTAATTTCGAGGAGTCATCAGCAGCGATCCCGTACCGTGTCCCGAGATCAGGGGCACGACAATATCTCTATTAATAAAATTTTATAATTCAAGTTATAAACCTGTTCTATACATATTAAAATTCAATTATTTTATTTAAAACTTTTTAGTTAAACTGTCTCTATAAGTTGTAACATCTGTATCTTTGTTTTTATTTTTCTCAGCATATACTTACTAAACTCCATTTCTATTTCTAGGCAATGCTTTGTCATTCCCAAAAATTATAGTATTTGAAATATATATCATAATAATAAAAATATAATACACTAAAATCCATAATTATTTATTTAAAATGCATACTTTTTTGCATAATTTCAATCAAATTTCTTGTATAATCCAGCATTTTTAAATGACAAACTCTATGTCCTTAAAAAGAACTTTATTTTCTTCAAACAATTTAATCTATTAAGGGGCTACATACACTCAGAAATTTTGAAAAAACGGATTTTTCGTTTTTTGCGTATTCAGTTTGCATATTCAGTAAAGTACAAGATCTTGAGAATATTCCTTGCAAGTTTCAAAGTGATTCCTTGAAAATTGTTGGAGATATAGTGAGAAAAGTCCAAGCGCGTTCGACGATGCTGGGGCGCGATGGGCGCCTTCTAATCCTTCGCAGCAGATAGCTTACGCAAGAATATTACGCCGGCAAGCTAGAATCGAAGCCTTTGATGCCGCTACATCTGGGGAGGGTTTACTGTATGGCCCTGGAGTGGATGACTCCATGTAAGTTTGAAAAAAAATTATCTGCGTTTTAACCGAATGTCAAACTTTAAACGCGTTTTTCTCGAAACCATGTTTTCAACACGCGTGCCAAAAATATCTCAGAAACAGCTAGACCGATTTATTTAAAATTTGGAGGGCTTCATCTACACAAAAAAGGTTGTCTTTATCTCGGCGTTTTTTTTTAGAGCCCTTACTTTTTTACAGTTAAAAAAACAACCAATTTTTATCCTAAAAATAGCTTTCATTTAACAGCCGCCATTTTGCCAAAAATCAATATTTTTAAAATCAGCCACAATAAAAACTAGGTAATTTCATACAGTTTAAGAAAATTCTAGTCTGGTCTGTCTCAGATAAGTCCTGTACGAGCTGCACTTGGTATCACGGAGCACCTTTTTTCAACAAGGTCTTGCGACGAGGACAATATCTCCGCCATTTTTTAATATTTTTAGTTCAAATTTATTCTGAAACATGTTTTAAGAATGTATTTTAAAGTAAAGAAAACTAGGATTAATTACATACATTACGTTTCAAAAAAAAAATCGAGAAAAAGGTCTATTTTTTACGTCTCTGGGTGTATGTAGCCCCTTAAAAAAAAAATTTAAGTTATAATACAGTGCCTGAATTTCTAAATATAACACTTAATATTATTTAATTTACTTTCGATTATATAAAATAAAAAATCCTTTTTATTTATCAAAATATGCTATTCAGTATGGAATAATAATTTAAATATTATTGTAAAATATTCTTACAAAAATATAAGCTTTTTTAGTTTTTTATCCTTTGTTATTTTGCAACAATGTTATATATAATGTGCTTCATGTAACAACTAACCACAAAGAGCTTTCCAGTAAGTGACACAAAACTCGACATGTCAATATTTCTATCTTTGTTTGGTATTCAGCGAAAGACAAAGGAAGATTTCCAGCAAGACTCAAATCGACACAACATTGTCTTCGCTTTAATTAAACATCAAACATAGACAGAAATACTTCTATGTCAATTTTGTGTCATTTGCTAAAAAGCTCCCATAGAGAGAATTACTGCTGTCAATGTGTCTCTTGCTGGAAAGCTCCCAGTCTCCCCTAAATATTCAATTTATCTATCTGAATACAAATATTAAGGCGATGCTGGACTGCCTTTCAAACTTGATCTGAGGTCAATAATGTAGAGTCATTCATGCACATCATTAATGAGATTTCGTATATATCTGTTTTATAAATTTGGAAATTCTTTTCCAGAATTAAAGTACACATATTAATATCCATCTGTGAATTGGACTTTATATCAAGGACAAAAAATATTTTTTTTTATTGCTCTACTTATCGACTTTTTACGCGTATATAACCTAAATTTTCGTTTCACAATTTCATCTCAATTAGGCACTAAAATCTAATTTTCGAAACTCGACACTGTTTGTTCTCGTCTACTAGTCTGTGAATACGAATTTCGTAGGTACAAACTGTAGATCTTTTATATTAAGCAAACATTGTTATGATGTGACAGCAAATTAACAATTTTTTCTCGTTTTTGGAGGAAATTCCACTCCACAGATTAATAGCAATGCGTATTCTTTTATTCTGGAGGATTTAAAAAAATCTATAAAAGAAATAAAAAGATATTGTTAAATAAAAATTACTATCTTTTTGTTGATAAAACAGACAACTCCAGCATCCCCTTAACAAAATTATGCTTATTCAACATATTTTTTGACAAAACGAAAGAATCTAGCAGAGAAAAAAGCTGTGCCTCGTAAAGCAAAAGATATTAAATGTTAAAGATTATGGCCCGTATTCAGAACACGCTAACAAAAATGTTAGCGCATTATTATCCAATAGAAAAATATATTTTTTATAATACAAATTCTTCTATTGGATAACGCGCTAACATTTTTGTTAGCACGTTCTGAATACAGACCTGAATACAAACTATTTATAAACTCTATCAATGAAAACCTCACCTTTTCTCCACACACTGCCTATGTATTTTCTTTAATATTATTATTTTATTATTATTGTATTAATAATATTATTAGTAGTGGTAGTATTATTATATGTCAATTGTACAATATATAAAAAAGATATTACTATAAAAAATATAAACATATTTTAAATTTCGCGCACATTTTGCATGTGTGTTACTACGAATGCGGTCGAGTTGCCACTACAAATACTTCGAAGCATTCTGTGATTGGTCAATTCATAAAGTTCATTGTTTCGATTGGTCAAACACTTTGAAGCATTTGTAGCGTGAAGTCGACCACAGCCTACATTTTGCAGGTATGACAGATTTTCTAACCTAAATTGTTGACAACTTTAATAAATTCTCACAAAAGAATAAAACTTTAATGATTAATATCTCGCTTCGCATAGAGCAACATTTTTTTATGTCAGATTCTTTCGTTTCGTACAAAAAGCGTCAATAAGCGTCAAATAAACATATATAATTTTATCAATATTTGCTGGTGTAACTAAACCGAACAATCACATTTTTCATTCAATTTCTTGTATAAAATCAAAAATAATCACAATGCATATTACTATTGAATTAATAACACAGTAAAATGACTTATACACATAATAATTCGCACACGTACTTCATGAGAGGTCTTGTCTTCAATAAAGAATTCAATGCAATCTCTTAACCACGCATCGTTCATCACATAAAATTTTTCGTTTAATTGTCTCTTTATCCGTTTTATCAAATTTTCATTCATTTTGACATTTAGGTTTCTAATCTTTCTCCAATATGAACCTGGACATCACTTGCAAAATAACAGTTACGACTGGCTTCTTCTCTGCTGATTTCCGTCTCTCGCGGGACACAGTAGAGCACAGTAGAGGTCTGATCGCGTCACATGCCCCAACATGCTCCTATTCACCCCAACGCACTCCAATACGTTGATTCCGATGACGCCAACCTATTAGAATGCGTTGGAGTGAATAGGAGCAGAGAGAAACCTGAGAGCGGCCACCGCGGCCTTTTTCGTGCGACCGATATTTGAGTAGCATCAGCGCCAAACGTGGATGTAAAGTCTGTTTTACATTAATCGCAAGCAGTTAGTTGCGACTTGCGACATCCAATAGGCACTTAGTTTCTAGTTAAAGCTCGACATTTATTGGGTGTTGCAAATTGCAACTGGCGACTGCAATTAATGTAGAACAGGCTTTACATCCACGTTTGGCGCTAATGCTAGTCAAATATTAGTCGCATGAAAAAAGCCACGGTGGCCGCTCTCAAGTTCCTCTCTGGTAGGAGCATGTCGGAGCATGGCGACGCGAACAAACCATAGGTCTGTTCGCGTCACATGCTACGACATGCTCCTATTCACCCCAACGCATTCTAATAGGTTGGCGTCATCGGAATCAACGTATTGGAGTGCGTTGGGGTGAATAGGAGCATGTTGGGGCATGTGACGCGAACAAACCACAAGTACCACAATAATTACTAAGGCACTATAAAAGTGAGTATTCTCACGTCCGCCATTTTTCTTCAAACTAGTCAAGTAACTAGCATGATGTTTTATATATATAATACATCGCAATAACTTTTACAGTCTCAAGATCATAAATATCGTGTCTTTGTTTTATTGTCGCATAAAATTTGGCGTTTCCAAACATTATTGACGTATATATGTACAAAATATACCTAACTTTTCATGCTAGTTACTTGCTAGTTTAAAGAGAAATGGCGGACGTGAGAATACCTACTTTTCTAGTGCTCTATAATTACGGCTCTTACGCACTTGCGCAGTTGCGCACTGCTCTGTGCTGCTCTGCGCACTACACGTGGAAACGCTTGCCGCGCTTCCGCGCGGCAAGATGCGACGCGGTAGCCAATCAAAAGTTACGTTCAGAAAACACAAGTAAGCTCGGATCTACAATAGTGTAGTAAGCTTTATGCCATAAGAAATTAACCAATTATATTCGATTATTCTTCTCATATTCGATTATAATTGGTCAATTTCTTATGGCATAAAGCTTACTACACCTAGGGTGCGTTCTTAAATTCGCAATGGATGCAGCCAGATGCACCAGAATGTCATTCTACCTTTGTTACTTACGGAAAGTTGAACAAAGATAGGCCGGTATTCATAGTCAAATCTTATTTCAAGATCGTCTCAAGCAATATCTTAAGATGCTAATACAGCTCTGTGATTGGCTGATGGCATCTTAAGACAGTACTTAAGATGATCTTAGGGCCACCGCACAAACTCTTCCATAACGCGTTACGTTACGTTAAGTACTCCATACGAACCTAAGTTGTACTTAAAATTTAACTTAAATCAACGCACAAAGAAATCCTTAACGTAAGTTCTTAAGTTCTTACGTTAAGGATTT
This sequence comes from Monomorium pharaonis, assembly GCF_013373865.1. Lineage (NCBI taxonomy): Eukaryota > Metazoa > Arthropoda > Insecta > Hymenoptera > Formicidae > Monomorium > Monomorium pharaonis. Next base: position 17,487,601 of record NC_050471.1, read on the forward strand.
CTTTGTGCGTTGATTTAAGTTAAATTTTAAGTACAACTTAGGTTCGTATGGAGTACTTAACGTAACGTAACGCGTTATGGAAGAGTTTGTGCGGTGGCCCTTAAATATAAGATCCGACTAAGAATACCGGCCATAGAATGACATTCTGATGTATCTGGCTGCATCCGTTGCAAATTTAAGAACGCACTCTTATTGTAGATCCGGGCTAAGGCCGGATCTATAAGAGCCACCACACAAGCTTTTTCGTAAGGGCCACCGCACAAACTCTTCCATAAGGGCCACCGCACAAACTCTTTCATAACGCGTTACGTTACGTTAAGTACTCCATACGAACTTAAGTTGTACTTAAAATTTAACTTAAATCAATGCACAAAGAAATCCTTAACGTAAGAACTTAAGAACTTACGTTAAAAGTTTCTTTGTGCGTTGATGTAAGTTTAATTTTAAGTACGAACTTAGATTTATGGAGCACTTAACGTAACGTAACGTGTTACGAAAAAGCTTGTGCGGTGGCCCTAACGCGTTACGTTACGTTAAGTACTCCATACGAACCTAAGTTGTACTTAAAATTTAACTTAAATCAACGCACAAAGAAATTCTTAACGTACCCATACAACACAAAAGCTTGCAGCAACATTGCTGCAACGTTGCAACATTGCATATTGCGATGTAATGTTTTAGAGATATTGCAAAGACATTATTTTACAATATTACTTCAGCAATGATGCAGCAACATTTTAAAATATTATTAAAATAGTGAAAATAGATAAAATTAATATTCAATACAGTTTGAATAAATATATTACAGTAACTTTTCAAAAATAATGTAAAAGTGATCGTTCTATATTATTTAAAATTTTTCATCTATAGAGATACATGCATTCTGGAGTAGTTTTAATTTGTGTGTAAAACTTATTATGTAGATTTGTGTATAACAGAGTACAAGGTTATTCAAAATTATTTTAAATAGCTGTATTTTTTAATTTAACAAATACAGAGTGATTATAGTGACATTAACTAACCAATCATCCGATTAATTCATTCGGTTTTAAATAACTATATTTTGAATTTAACAACAGAGTGATTACGTCAACTAAAAGATAAATTTTGTAAGTTTTGTCTCTCATCTTATAACCCATACAGCACAGAAAGATTGCAGCAACATTGTGGCAACATTTCAACGCAAGATTGCAATATTGCATAAACGTTGTGAAATGTTGCTGCAAGGTTGCTGCAAGATTGCAGCAATGGTAAAATGTCCGCTTTTAGAAATATTGTTACATAATATTTTAGCAATATTGCAGTAAAATATGTATGCAATATTATTCAGAAAAAGATTATTCAAAATAATTCATCTAATTTAAATAACTATTTTGAATTTAACAAATACAGAGTGATTAGTGAAACTTCAACCAAAAGATAAACTTTGCAAGTTTTGTCTTTTATCTTATATAAGTACATTATAAGATGAGAGAGACAAAACTTACAAAATTTATCTTTTGGTTGACGTAATCACTCTGTTGTTAAATTCAAAATATAGTTAGAATTGATCGGATGATCGTTTGGTTGATGTCACTATAATCACTCTGTACTTGTTAAATTAAAAAATACAGTTATTTAAAATAATTTTGAATAACCTTCTCTGTTATACACAAATCTACATAATAATAGTTTTACACACAAATTAAAACTACTCCAGAATGCATGTATCTCCATAAATGAAAAATTTTAAATAATATAGAACGATCACTTTTACATTATTTTTGAAAAGTTACTGAGTAGTTAATACTAGGACAGTTCTAACTCGGGAGCTCCGAGAGGGGAGCGGGTGTGCGGGGGGAACTCGTAGGCGCGCGGGGGCATGACGTCACGCGGATCGGGGATCTCGCGGCGCGGAATTGCTGACGCGGTATTTTCGGGTCCGCGGCCGCGGTGCGGGAATTGCTAACGCGGGATTTTCGGGTCCGCGACCGGTAGAGGGGGAATCGGGGTCCGCGACCGCCGCCGCCGCCGCCCGCCGCCCGCCGCCCGCCGCCGCCCGCCGCCGCCCGCCGCCCGCCGCCGCCGCCCGCCGCGGTACTCGCGCTCTCTCTCTCACCCGCGATCTCTTTCAGCAGCCATCGCCGCGGTGCTTGCGTTCTCCTTCTACTATGAATTTCTCTCTCTCGCTCGTACGCGATATCTTCAACCATACAGTCTTATCTGTTTCTCTTTCGTTGCGTTCTTTCATACGCAGTCACATATATACGCTCCCGCCCATCTTATCTATGTACCTTCTACCAAGTTCCGCACGCCATTATACCGCAAAGGCATAGGGCAGAGAGAGAAAATAAGTTAGAATAATTATTTATGAATTTTTTCATTTATTTATTTCATAACGTTTCATATACAATATTTGCCTGATGTATAAGTTCACAATCTACGAGATTTTTTCATTTATTCGTTTTGTAAAGCATCATATACAATATTGTCGGATGCATAAGCCAATAACTCGCAATCTACGAGACACGTCTTATCATATTTTTCATGTAATATCTTTACAGCATCACTTTTATTAGTGACATGATTTTGACGTAAAATAGTAACAAATTGTTTATATTTTTCGCTAACAATATAAATATTTTGATGCAATTGATAGCATACTTGTTCAACACAATCTTCCAGTTCTAATAAGAATTGTATGGTTGATGGTTTCATATACATACTAGTATTATATAATGTTAACTTTACAATATTTTCTTTACGTATATTTACGAGATCTATAACTAAATCGTGAATCGAAATTCTTGAAGAAGGTACAGCTGCCTGCATGAGTTGCACAATATCCGCACGTCTCTCGATGAACGTTTTCCATATCGCATAAGTCAGGTGTAGGTGACCTATGCGACTTTGGTTGTCACCAATCACTAATTCTACACAGGGCATAGATTCCACCCTGATTCCGATGTCCAAATATTTATATGCTGTAGCAGTCAAAGCATATCTCCTTCCCAAGATGCGCGGAATATAGCGCGGCTGCGATAATGTTCTGTAAAAAGAATACAGGGAATTAGAAATAAGAGTGCAAATAAATGTAGAAGAAAATATAGAAGAAAAAATTTAAAAATTAAAAATACTTACGGTTTATCACACGCTTCATTTTGCTGGATCGGAACGTAATAGTTCATCCTCGAAAAGTTCGTCGATTGTAATAACGTTTCAGAAACCTTTGCTGTCCGGTAATAAACGGGTACCGATGTCTAAACTCTTTTTATACTGTACACCTCTCCACATACTTCAATAAGAGTAGTGGGAACAAATCCCTTATTTGATATATATTTTCTGATGAGATCATTAAAATTCGGAGAATGCAAATTTTACAAAAGCGCCGATGTATGGCAGCTGCGATGTAAAAATATGCTTTAGGCACGTACACAAATTATTTGATACATATTTTCTGATGAGATCATTAAAATTCGGAGAATGCAAATTTTGCAAAAGCGCCGATGTATGGCAGCTGTGATATAAAAATACGTTTTAGGCACGTACATAAATCATTTGTTATATCTTCTGATGAGATCATTTAAAATCATGCATTCGAAGAATGCAAATCTTACAAAAGTGAAGCGCAGATGTACTAATGCTGATATGACAGTGCTTCAGTTAAAACAAAGAAATGATGAGAATATATATAACTGGTCGAAAAGCGCATGGTATAACATTTGATGATTCGAACGCGACGCGAAAGTGATTCGAGTGACGAGTGATAACTGGTTAGGAAGCACATGGTATCACATTTGATGATCCGAATGCGATGCGAAAAGTGAATTAGCGCGACATGAAAAATGAATGATCAGTTTAATGATCTGGAAAACTTTGTAAATGATGTAAATAATGAAAATTTTGTGAATGAGGTGCTTCAAATGGATGATGGCAACGTGATGGACGTTATAGATGTTAACTTTGAAGATGTGATAGATGATGAGGATGAAGAGAGTGTAGTATCTGAGGACATGTGATAAAAATGGAGAATAATTTCGAGCAAGTGGAACGCGAGCTGTTGGAGCAAGCAAATGGAGTCGCTAACTTGGGCGAGTGTTTTATGTGGTTGCAACGATGTGACGAATTTATACAACAGCTTGAGGAACATAGCCGCATCAAGCGTCCTCGGCTTGCCGTCGGACAGAGACAATCGTTGGTTGCGAGGATCGCGCGACTCGAAAGTGAAAAAACATTATTACAAAGACGTTTTGTACATGTAGGCGGTAATTACGCGAGCACTAGTAATAACGCGAATAAACTCGTGTGGCGGGAAATAGATGCAGCGTTCGAGAATCGCATTCAGACAGGTGCAGTGATAAATACAAACTATATTGAACCGCGAACGTTTTTAGAAGACGCAGGCGGTATAGTGCTCGAGCGAGTGCGGGACGCTCTAGAGGAACACAACAGTGTGAAAGTAAACACTGCGTTTAATGGTGTGTTTGTAACGGGTGATAACCGTGAAAACAAAAGTATAAACACTAAAAATTGTGAATTATTCCAAACGTCGGACTTGGACGAGTGGTATGAGCGACGCGTTATCGAGCCCACATTAGCATCACTCGAAGAGTTTCAAGAACGTGATAGCGGGTGGGCGCTATCGCGAATTCTCAATTTGACTCTAAATATAAATAAGTACAATCCTCTACACGCAGGGTGTCACGTGACGTTACCGCGAGAAATAATAATGAAACGTGCGGTAGTGAACGTTAATTCAAAGGACAATGCATGCTTCGCGTGGTCAGTGGTCGCTGCGCTATATCCTGCCAAAAGAAATTCAGAAAGGGAGTCATCATATCCGCATTATACAACAGTCCTAAAGTTTGATGACATTGCGTTTCCCGTTACAGTAAAGGACATTGGAAAATTTGAGAGTCTTAACAATATATCGATCAACGTCTACGGGATGAAAAAGGAAATGGCAATGCTAAAGATTCTTCCGCTGCGGCTCTCCAATGACAAGAAAGAGAAGCATGTCAATTTATTATACGTACAAAATCCGCACGAAGACAGCGTGGGTCACTTTGTCTGGATAAAAAATCTGTCCCGCCTCATCAGCTCCCAACTGAGCAAACATGATGGAAAAAGATACATTTGCGATCGGTATGTATAATATGTTTAAAAAATTCACATGATCCAGCAAAAAAAAAATTAATTAAAATTTTTTAAAATTATTTTTACAGGTGCTTGCACTATTTTTCATCATGCGAGAGGTTGCAATCACACACTGTAGACTGTCAGAGGATGAACGACTGCGCTATCACATTGCCCGCTGAAGACGACAAGTGGTTAAATTTCCAGAATGTAAACCACAAGGAACGAGTGCCCTTTATCGTCTACGCGGACCTCGAGTGTGTGCTGCGGAAGACGCAACATGATACAGAGCAAGCGTCATACACATATCAACAACATGAGGTATTCAGCATCGGGTATTACGTGCGATGCTCATACGACGACGCGTTATCTACGTATAGGTTTCGTCGCGATAAAAATTGCGTCGCATGGTTCACTAAACAACTTGAAGAATTAGCGTATAATGTTAAAACTCGTTTATCCACTAATGTCCCCATGGAAACGTTATCGAAAGAACAATTGGAGGCATACCGTAGCGCGACGCGGTGTCATATCTGCGATAAGCCGTTTGCGCCAGACGATACGCGAGTGCGCGATCATTGTCACCTGACCGGTCGTTACCGCGGTCCAGCACATTCTCTTTGTAATCTAAATTATCGAAATGTATCATATATACCAATTATTTTTCATAATTTATCTGGATACGATTCACATTTCATTATTAAGGAAATAGCCACTGCGTTCAAAGGGAAGACCGACATACTCCCCATCACGAAAGAAAAGTACATTTCTTTCACAAAACATGTCATAGACACAGCCGATAAATTAAATCCACGCAATTACATAAAACTACGGTTTATAGATTCATATAAATTTTTAAATACTAGTCTCGAAAAATTGGCATCGTTTCTAGGTAAAGAAAAATTAAAAATTGTACGTTCCAAATTTTTACACTTGTCTGACAAGGATTTCGATTTATTGACACGAAAAGGTGTATTTCCGTACGAGTACGTAGATTGCGTGGACAAGCTGCAGGACATATGTTTACCGCCGCGCGAATTATTTTTCAGTTCCCTGACCGGTGATACTGTATCCGAGAGCGATTACGCGCACGCCGAGAATGTCTGGGAGCGATTCTCCGTTCGAACGTTGGGTGAATACAGCGATCTATATTTGAAAACGGATGTGTTATTGTTAGCTGACATTTTTGAAAATTTTCGCGATAAATGCTTAGAAAGTTACGGTCTCGATCCAGCACATTATTACACTCTCCCCGGATACACGTGGGACGCTATGTTAAAATATACAAAAATTACTTTCGAACTGCTTACTGACATTGACATGGTAATGTTCATCGAACGCGGTATACGTGGTGGCCTCAGTCAATGTTCAGGCAGACATGCGCGAGCCAATAACAAGTACATGCAGACGTACGACCCATTGAAACCATCTTCATATCTTATGTACTTTGACGTCAATAATTTGTACGGATGGGCAATGTGTCAGCCACTGCCCTATGGAGAATTTCAATGGGTCGAAGATGTCTCTAATTTTGACGTGTGTGCGATCGCTCCTGATTCACCAACGGGATACATTCTCGAAGTTGATCTCGAGTATCCCCGAGACCTTCACGATGAGCACACTGACCTACCTTTCTGCCCGACACGCGATAAACCGCCAGGCAAGCGTGAATATAAACTTTTAGCGACTTTGTATGATAAGAAACGTTATGTCATTCACTACCGCAACCTGCAGCAGTGCACGCGTCACGGTCTTCATATCGCGAAGATACACCGTGTGTTAAAATTCGCACAATCTCCATGGCTCTGTAAATATATAGAGTTAAACACACGATTCCGAACCATCGCTAAAAATGATTTCGAAAAAAATTTGTATAAACTCATGAACAACGCGGTGTTCGGTAAAACAATGGAGAATGTGCGCAATCATGTTGACGTTAAATTGTTGACGACATGGGCGGGGCGGTATGGTGCGGAGACAATGATCGCGAAACCAAATTTTCATAGTCGAAGTATTTTTGCAGAAAATTTAATCGCCGTTGAACTTAAAAAACTCGAGGTAAAATTATATAAGCCGATTTACGTAGGTATGTGTATCCTAGATATTTCTAAGACGTGTCTATATGAATTTCATCACGAATACATGCTACCTTTATATCGTGACAAATGTAGAGTCATGTACACCGACACTGACAGTCTCATATACCTCGTCGAGTGTGAGGATATTTACGAGACGATGAAACGCGATATCGCTAGGTTTGACACGAGCGATTATCCAGTCGATAACGCGTACGGTATGCCTCTTGAGAATAAAAAAGTTCCGGGTCTAATGAAAGATGAGAACAATGGTATAATAATGACTGAGTTCGTTGGACTTAGAGCAAAGATGTATGCGTTGAAGGTGGATGGAAAGAAGGATACGAAAAAGGCGAAAGGTGTCAAGAATAGTGTAGTAGCGCGAACCATAACGTTTGATGATTACACCCAGTGTTTGAGAGATGAGATCGAGATGACGCGTCGCCAATCATGCATAAGATCCAAGATGCATGAAGTATACACGGTGTCCGAAACGAAAATTGCTTTGAGTCCGTACGACGATAAGAGATACCTTATACCCGATTCAGTTGAAACGTTACCATGGGGACATTATCGAATACCGCTATAATATTTTATATTTTATATACACATTTTATAATTTTACATTATAATTTCATTCATATTTTTATGTAAAAGTATTAATAAAGTACAAGTATTAATAATAAGAATGTATTAAGGATAATGGAAGGATGATAAAGAAATCTCGCATAATATAAAATTAATAATGTATTTTATGTTTATACGGTTACATTGTACTTTTATGTAAATATAATAAAAACAATTTTCATATGGATTAAATAACATTGCTTTTATGTATCCATGAATTATGCGCTCCATCGAATCCCAACCACTTGACATAAACCTCGTCTCCTTTTCTGCGTAATATTTTTTCAACAAGATACACGTCAGGATTTGCAGCACGCTGCAGCTCATATTCGTAGAATCCTCCAGCGACAGGTTTTCCACAGGAATCTTCCAGTACATATGTCGCAGGATTGGTACGCTGTACTTTGATAATTTTAAATATTTCCGTAGTCCAATTTGGTGTATAGCCCTTCTCAAAAACAGTTTTGAATTTGCTGACGCGCACCGAGTCACCTACTTTAAATCGCGCGGATGCTGCAATTTTTATGTGACTGTACACAGTGGTTAAGAGTTTTTTAGCGATTGCAGGCGTAACATCGATGGGTCGCATGCCGATAGTTCGATGCTTTCGTACATTGTAATCTGACACGAGACGTGGCAGCAGATCAAGCCATCTATAATTTCCATTGAGTGTAAATTGTTTCCACATAACGTTCTTTAATGTGCGGTTAAAGCGTTCGACAACTGATGCTTTCATTATGGAGTACGTAGAATAATGATTGATATTATGTTTATTTAATAGTTTCTGCACGTTTGCGTTATAAAATTCCTTTCCTTTGTCTGTTTGAAAATTTTTCGGACATCTTTCATCTTTCCGAATTATCTTTGCAATCGCAATAGCAACTTCGCTACCACTCTTGGTCTTAAGCGGCACAGCCCATGCATGCTTGCTCAGCACGTCGATAACGGTGAGTATGTAGTGATAACCTCGGTTAAATCGCGTGTAAGGACGCATCTCAACCACGTCCGCCTGCCACAGGTCATCATATCCGCGAACTATGACATGTCTTCGAGGAAAATTTCTTCTCGCCGGAGCATGCAACTCCTCAACCAGCAATTGTTTCTCAGACATGTTTGGAGTATAATATGTAAATGACACATATATTCGATGTATTGACTTTTTTACTCTGCACGATGAGTCACCGCGTCGAGCTGTCTTTGAAACTCGTTTAACATATGAGCTGTAATTTCCACTCTACTTTGAAGTGTCTCAATCTTCCTCTCGATTTCATCCTGTCGATCCTTTAAAATTTTCACGGTCTGCTGCACGTATCGTTTATTGGCTGCATCAGTATCGTCTACAGGCAGCGCTACACGTCGAATTTTGCGCGACTTTGCATCAAAATCAGTGGCAGTCATGCAAAGAGCGTTATCGCGCACGTAATTTCTGACTAATCCACTCCATTGGTAGTATGGTTCCGCACCACCTCTTCCAAGCGATGTTCCAAACTTATTGATTGACATTTCGATGTTGACTAAATGGTTTGTTTCATGCAGTTTTAATTTATAATAAGACCAACCTCGCGAAGTTCTTCAATAATTGATAGAATCTCGTTGTCGTGAGCATTGTGCCCTGCCTGGTGTGAGGCCTCGAGCAATCGAAGGCGATCCACAAGCTCGTTGGGATCATCCCAATGAACATAATCGATTTTGTTATCATTTAATGTAATAGCGCTCGGTATACCTTGTCCAACTTTTACGTCTGTTACTAAAGGCGCAATTATATTTTTATATTTAGACCCTTTGTTGCCCATTACTTGATTATGTGCAATATGCCCGCGCCTATATGCATTTGTTACCAATAGAATGTTTTTATAATTCTGCAGGTCATTATTCGTGTACATGTTGGGCATTTTCATGAAAATTAATTCGTACAGACCAGGTGTTCCCACATATATTTTACCATCTATGACTATGCTGTCATTCTTATGTATGTCGATGCGTTTATCGCCGAGCATCGTTCCAAAGTCGGTGAAATAAACTCCATAAACAGTATCTATTATGACTGGTTTTTTACCACTCAGAACAGCTCCCATATATTTTTGACCTAATGGACCATAGTGTGCGTGCAACTTTTCACGTCCTTCTCGCGTTTCCAACTGTTGTCGAATAGACGTCACAAGCGATTCATTGGCTGCGACTTCAAAAACGTCTTCGACAGAAGGTACATGACTGTACGATAAATCGCTATCATGTAATATTTGCGATGTTTCATTCAAATTAGTTGGTACAGTTTTTGATCGTCTCATTTTTTTAACAGGAGTAGAGGTCATTATAGAATTGTTAAGCGAAGCGTTTAATCGCTTTCGTTTCGGTTTTGGTTCTGAGTATTCGTCTTCCCCCGAAAAGAACGATTCATTCTTAATCGGATCTGATACATTACCAACGGTGTTTTCAACAATCTGTTTTAATGGTTCGACAATGGGCTTAAAGTGTCTCTCCAACGCCATCTCTTCTTGCACTTTACCCGCTTTCAAAGCGCGATATTTTTTGCGAATTGAATCACTCGTTTTCGCAATCTCTTTCACAATCTTCTCACGATTCATACTGTTATCTGTGTTATCCATGTTGAGAAACGCTACTTGGTCAACGTATCGAAAACAACTAACTGCTTTATGGTATTGCGAAGTCATTAAATCCTTTTCGATACCGTCCATTAGCGAGCGCACTATCCTTATCTATCACTAAAAATCCATACTTTTGTTGCCAACAAGTATGACATAAATTGCTAAAATCCTCGTAAGACATATCGGTATTTACATGATCGTTGTACGCATGTTTTAGATTAGTACCATCCTGCTTGAATAAAATTAGCAAATTCGCATTGTCGCGTATAAGATGTTTCGGTATCTTTGCATACGTCTGACAGAGATAGAAGCAGTCGACGTCCACGTGTCGCCCCATTGCAAAGTAGTCTCTTATCGTATCTTGCTTATCACACGCCACGTCATCAAAGATAAAAATGGAATTCGGAAGCGCTTCACTCGGCTGAATGACATCACAGTTATTGGAGAATGCAAAATAACTAACTTCTTCAATCGGTGTCAATAAATTTTCCAAATATCGATATTTCGGTTGTTGTAATGATTTCGAGTACACATACACATTCTCAAAACGTACTCCATGCGGACTTTCCAACAAGCTTATTAATACGTTTGTCTTGCCACAATTTGACGGACCGCAAATTATACCGCGTATAGAACTCGGCAACATGTTTCCATGTCTCCGTATCTTTCGTTCGGACATTATCCTGTCATCGAAATTTGTTATTTTAATCGCTGGTGAATGTTGTACGAACCGCATATTTTTCCCCTCTCATAAGAACTGATAAAAATTATATTAAGACCGATCTATTTATAGAGACGCGCCGAGCAAAATTGCTCAGTATGTAAAATGTTTCTCATATTGTCACATCCCTCTGATATACTCGATTTGAGCGCCGAACAGTTAGAATTCGTATCGAAGCCTATTTTGCTACGCGTGTGTGGCAACTATATCGAACACGTGTGGGATAGGCTTCCGGAACATATAAAGACTGATCCAGAGGTTCAAAGCTATCGTCGTTGTTACGAGCATTATAATCAATCGTGGCAGCAGACGCACATCGACGGCCCCGCACCGTTGATAAAGAATTGTCGCGAATGCCAGCGGTAGGTCGCGGCTTGTTAAATCGTGCGATAAATGCGCTTCCTTTTGAACTGCATATACCTGGATATCAATTTTGCGGTCCGGGTACTAGGCTGAAAAAGCGATTGGCCAGAGGCGATCGGGATATTAATCCGTTGGACGTGGCGTGTCGCGAACACGACATTGCGTACTCCCGGAGCAACGAACTCACCGACAGACACGCAGCTGACAATATACTCGCTGCGGAAGCGCGAAAACGCATTACAGCGAACGATTCGACTTTTGGAGAAAGAGCTGCTGCAGCAACCGTTTGGGCAGCTATGAAGACTAAGATGAAAATCGGTATGGGCTTGAAAAAGAAAAAAAGAGATAAGAAGAAAAGAACGAGTAAACGAATACTTCCGGTAGCGAAACGCGGAGGTGTTTTACCCATTCTACCGCTATTGGGAGTTCTCGGGTCGTTGGTCGGCGGAGCGGCGGGAGTTGCGAAAGTTGTGAATGATAACAAGGCAGCGCAGCGTCAGCTGAAAGAATTGAAACGTCATAATCACGTCATGGAAGGTCATGGAGTTTATCTCGCTCCATACAAACGTGGACAAGGAGTTTTGATGAAAAGAAAAAAAAAAACGTCAAAAAGACGTTAAAAATGCCGAAAGGTGTAACTACCAACATACAATTATTACAGCTAGCAAAACGTATGCGCATTCCATACTTTAGAGGAATTTTTATGCGTACGGCATTACCAACGGCTGGAGCATATCGAAACGAGAGTGGTATTGTAAATTTAGATAATGCTGAAGGATCGGGTACACACTGGGTGGCATACGCAAAGAGGGGAGATCGCGCTATATACTTTGATAGTTTCGGCAATCTTAGACCGCCGAAAGAACTGGTGCAATATTTAGATGTAAAGCGGATCGAGTACAATCACACGCCATACCAACGTTACGATCAAAGCAACTGCGGTCAACTGTGTTTGCGTTTTCTCCAAACAGTTAATAATCAATTTAAAGACTAACATTGTGCAATTTAACTCAGTATTCGTTTCAATATGTCACTGACGTTTACGCTAACCGGCAAGAGTAGCATCCTCGCGGTAAGCTATTTTCCAGCCGTAGATTTGAGCGATGGCGATTACGAGCTCGGCCTCACAGATTTTGAAACATATTATACCATACCTAATGTAAATTCATCGAATAACAAATTTTACTATGACAAAGACGACAAGGAAATTATGATTCCGGAAGGATCGTATGAATTGCGTGATATAGATAGATATTTGAAACACGCAATTTTACAATCTCATCCCGATGTTGCGGGAAAGAGGACGTTTCGCAAAGAAAATGAAGACGAGAGCGAATATCCGCTGGTGATTCGTGCTAACAATAATACAATGAAGAGCGAGATTATGTGTGCCTATCGGATAAATTTCATTAAACCTAACAACATCGGATCGCTGTTGGGATTTTCATCGCGTCGTATTCTTGAATCGCGATTGTGGCATGAATCGGATGCACCTATAAATATCATAAACGTAAATATTATTCGCATAGAATGTAACGTGACTGCAGGTGCGTACAGCAACGACAAGTGTGTACACACGATACACGAATTTTCACCGAGGGTGCCACCAGGATATAAGATATCGGAAACACCTGCACAGATCATTTACCTTCCAATCGTCGCACGGAGCATTACTGATTTGACGATTCGCATTGTGGATCAGAACGGTCAATTACTCGATTTTCGCGGAGAGGAGATTACCGTTAGATTACACGTACGAAGACGATAACGTGAGATGCTCGTGTTGAATGAGCAAGTGAAGGACACAATTTTTACACCAATCAAGAATATTCGACCGTGTGACATAAATTGTATGACAGTTAAAAATATTCGATCGTCTGATAAAAAGAAACTCTCCGCGTCAAACGTTGAATTTTTAAAATCATTGGGATTCGTCGTACGAAATATCTAAGATGTCTAACATCTTGAACATTGGAGGCGAGCCGATCTTTGACGACAGCATCGTCAAGATTGAGACTCATACGTACAATCCGTACGCCAACACCACTTTTGGATACAGCGATGAAATAAGGATACCCATACAACAGCAGGATTTATACACGTTACCATGTGAAAGTTTTCTCTACGTCGAAGGAAGATTGGTGATGAAGAAGAAAGACGATAAGGATAAAGATGAGATAAATCTCGGAAATAATTGCGTGGCGTTCATGTTTGATGAAATTCGATATGAACTCAACGGCGTGGAAATTGATCGCAACAGAAACGTTGGAATAACCAGCACTCTCAAGAACTATGTATCGTTGTCATATGACAAAGCAGTAATTATGCAGAATGCAGGATGGGAATTTTCGTATAACCTACCGGAAGGATACTTCAACTTTTGCGTACCGCTTAGTGTATTATTGGGCTTTTGCGAAGATTACAAACGCGTGATTGTTAACGCTCGTCACGAATTGATCTTGATACGAGCGCGCAACGATAACAATTCTATCGTCGGAAATTCTACGGCTCAACCGGAAATTGAATTATTTAAAGTGCAGTGGCGAATGCCGCATGTTACGTTAAACGAAGTCAACAAATTATCATTGCTGCGAGCTTTGGAGAGTGGACAATGTCTAAGTATGAGTTTTCGCTCCTGGGATCTGTATGAGTACCCTTTGCTGCAGAGTACGACGAAACATTCATGGGCTGTTAAAACTGCAATTCAGCTCGAGAAACCGCGCTTCGTTATCTTCGCACTGCAGACTGGTCGAAAAAATATCATGTCACAAGATGTTACAATCTTTGACGACTGTAATTTGATCAACGTAAAACTTTATCTAAACTCTGAATTTTATCCGTATGACGATATGAATTTAGACTTTCGTAAATCTAGATATGCAATTCTGTATGACATGTATCGACGTTTTGGTAAATCTTATTATGGATATGAGTGTGAAACGCTGCTCAACGTAATCACATTCCTGGAAAAAGGACCTTTTGCGGTCATTGACTGTTCGCGACAAAACGAATCCGTCAAGAGTGCTACCGTAGATGTGCGCATAGAATTTGATTGCAAAGAAAATGTTCCCGCGAATACTACCGCTTATTGTCTCATTTTACATGATCGTGTAATTGAATATTGTCCGTTGTCCAACGTAGTGCGCAAAATCATGTAACATCAAACTGATAAAAACTGAGATATTTGGTATTAAAGTACAGTCTTGAAGAGTTACTCATAATGATCGTACCGACATTTGTGGATCTGCAAGGATTCATTGTCGATAAAAAATTTATCGTAAAGGAAGTGGCGGTACTGAAAAAAGGATTCGTTCTCACGCATTACATTTTTGCTAGCCCCATGCCATGGCGTGTTCTTACAAAATCCGACAAGTCTTGCGCTTCTTGGTTGATTGCATATCATCATGGATTGCAATGGAAAGACGGGATGATACCGTACAGCATGGCGAAACGTCTGATTACATCTGCAGTGTGTAATACGGAAGATGATGACAGAAAAACTATCGTATACGTTAAGGGACTTCAGAAACGAGAATGGTTGATAAACATACTCGATACCGATGATGGGATATATATCAAGACATTGGATGCGGATTACGACGACATTGAATCTTTAAATAATCTAGATGTTAGTAATACTATACGATGTGAAAAACATGTTAAGAATTGTGCTTTACAAAATGTATTTAAAATATATAACTGGTGGTCGCAACACCAAAATAATTGCGAAATTTTTTCAAAATAAAGAAAAATAAAACGCAATAAAATGTTTATTTCTACTTTTTCCTGTACATATAAGATATATAGATGTATGACGCAGTTTGATAACGGTTCGATAGCTGTACGATGCGGTTCAATAGCTGTATGATGCAGTTTGATAGCTGTACGATGCGGTTCAATAGCTGTATGATGCAGTTTGATAGCTGTACGATGCGGTTCAATAGCTGTACAATGCAGTTCAATAGCGGTTTAATAGTGGATCGATAGCTGTATAATACAGTTTGATAGCAGTTCTTTATCTGTACAATGCAGTTCAATAGCGGTTTAATAGTGGATCGATAGCTGTATAATACAGTTTGATAGCAGTTCTTTATCTGTATGCTGCAGTTTGATAACAGTTTGATGCAGTTTGATAACGGTTAAATAGCTGTACAATGCAGTTTGATAGCTGTACAATGCAGTTGATAGTGGTTACATAGCGGATCGATAGCTGTATGATATGGTTTGATAACGGTTCAATAGTGGTTCGATAGCTGTATGATGTGGTTCGATAGCGGTTCAACTATGATTCGGCAGCTGTATGAAGCAGTTTGATAACGGTTCTTTATCTGTACGATGTGGCCCTCTCCATCACTTTCTGTTCTACAATCTTATTGTTAGTACATTAAATTTCATTTTTTTTTTTTTTTTTTTTTTAATAATTAAAGTTTTAAATATTAAAGTTTGTCAAAAATTTTTAAATTAATTTATACTATTTTATTAAATAAATTATTTTATATATAAATTATTTAAATAAATATTATAATAATTATGCGTAGGAACGGATAATTACAGTTAAATTTGTAAATGTTATCATATTGTTCATTTTCTTTAAGTAGTTGATAAACGAACCGAAAAGGTGCGATGGGTGGGAGCGTATATATGTGACTGCGTATGAAAGAACGCAACGAAAGAGAAACAGATAAGACTGTATGGTTGAAGATATCGCGTACGAGCGAGAGAGAGAAATTCATAGTAGAAGGAGAACGCAAGCACCGCGGCGATGGCTGCTGAAAGAGATCGCGGGTGAGAGAGAGAGCGCGAGTACCGCGGCGGGCGGCGGCGGCGGGCGGCGGGCGGCGGCGGGCGGCGGCGGGCGGCGGCGGGCGGCGGGCGGCGGGCGGCGGCGGCGGCGGTCGCGGACCCCGATTCCCCCTCTACCGTTCGCGGACCCGAAAATCCCGCGTTAGCAATTCCCGCACCGCGGCCGCGGACCCGAAAATACCGCGTCAGCAATTCCGCGCCGCGAGATCCCCGATCCGCGTGACGTCATGCCCCCGCGCGCCTACGAGTTCCCCCCGCACACCCGCTCCCCTCTCGGAGCTCCCGAGTTAGAACTGTCCTAGTATTAACTACTTTACTGTAATATATTTATTCAAACTGTATTGAATATTAATTTTATCTATTTTCACTATTTTAATAATATTTTAAAATGTTGCTGCATCATTGCTGAAGTAATATTGTAAAATAATGTCTTTGCAATATCTCTAAAACATTACATCGCAATATGCAATGTTGCAACGTTGCAGCAATGTTGCTGCAAGCTTTTGTGCTGTATGGGTAATAAGTAAATAAATTAATGCTATTTATTTCTAATGTTTTGCAAAATTTAATTGCTTTTATAAAAAATAATATAATTGCGTCAGTTTATAACATATTGGTATTATATGTATAAGACAATAACAAGTACCCATATCAATAAGTCAAATTGGCGTAGCAGATAGAGTACAAGGTTCGTCATCCTAAGGTTCCGGGTTCAAACCTACCAACGGCAAGTAAGAATAAAATAATTTAATTTAAATTTAATTAATCAATAAAAATTTGTCCTAAATTTAGTATGTTACTGTTGATAAAAATAATTTTGAAAAAATGAATTTTTATTTTATTTTTTTATCTTTAGTTGCAGTTTAAAAATATCTGATTTAAGAAACCTTTTAGATATCCGATTTAAGAAATTTTTTAGATATCCGATTTAAGAAATCTTTTAGATATCAGTTTTATGATATCTTTCTGTTCTCAAAAAACGGCGCATTGGTTAACATTCTGACATCATTATGTTATCTTTTAGAAGTCTCTTTATGTTATCATTTTCAGAAACAAGATATCTTTTAGAGATCTTTTTGACAACGTATTGTTCACTGGGTTATAACCCAGAAAACATGTTGCCGTTAATTTATTGACAATTTGTCATTAAGGCCCAAAATTTTCGATGCCTCAGGCAACAATTGTTTTCTGGAAAGCACCTGCTTAATTTTCTCCACAATAAAATTTATATTTTATAGGAGATTGTTGTCATCCATCAAAGAGATCGAGTGGTTTTGGATATACAAAGAGCAACTGTAGAACAACCAACAACAATTAACATTGAAACCAACGATAACATCAAGATTGTGCTATCAGGTAAGAAAAATAATGGTAAAAAGTGAAAAGGAATGTTAAATTGTTTATCAGCTGTCTTAATTCCGACAATTGTACATAGGCCGGTATTCATAGTCGGGTCTTATATTTAAGATCATCTTAAGTACTGTCTTAAGATGCCATCAACCAATCACAGAGCCGTATTAGCATCTTAAGACATTGCTTGAGACGATCTTGAAATAAGATTTGACTATGAATACCGGCCATAGAATCTCATCCACTGATTTCCACATTCCGATAATTGTACATATTTTGTAATACGTCATATTGTTGAAATAAATAACAAAGTATATGTAACTAAATGTTATTATTTAAATAATTTGATTTTCCTCTTTTTTTTATGTCATTAATAATTTTACTAAATCTCAAGATTTGAATTTTGGCGCTATTGAAGAGTGGGGGGATTTAGGAAGGCCTCCGAGCTGGTAGATGGCTCTGAAACTCGGCACGCTATTTAATTAATTTAATATTGTGCTCTTATGGCAGCTTCCACTCTATCTGATCCTCTTTGCTCAGAAGCTTATTGAGGCTCCTCTAGGCTCTAAGTTGAATCGGTGCGTGGTAAGTACAGGTTAATATTAAGGCTGTTTTTTGTCGCTGCACTGCTGCATTGGTGCAATAAGTTAGAATAAGACAAATATATTTTTTCTCATTTTAACCTATTGCACCAGTACAGCAGTGCAACGAAAAAGAACAAGCCAATTGATGAATAAATTTTTATTACATTAGTTAAACAAACGTTCTGAAATAAGCTTTAAATATAAAATCACTTGTAAAAACATATTTTTGAACGTGGTTTGATTTAACTTCTCTCACAATGTCAAAGCAAATAACGATGAGAAATTACGAATGTGTCCATATGATATTTTAGGTTACTTAATGTTAACACCATCAAAAATTTTAACAGATGTTTCTTGTATTGAAAATTGATTTATTAATTATGTTATTGTTAAACATTTAATATCCTGTTTTTTTTATTTTATGTAACTTTGCTTTTTAATGTAAAAATTATTAATTTATTTAAAGAAATTTGATAAAAAAAGATAAAGATTTAAAAATTTATTAAAGCCATATGTTTATTAAATCTACCCAGCTAACTATTTCCTGCCAAATTGTTATCAGACTGCTAAAAATTTCTTGTGGAATCAAGCTGCCAAAACCATGACCTACTGTGTCCCCAAATTTCAAGCAAAAATTGTCATAAAATCTTGATATTGAATTGGATGCAACTCCAGAGC
The DNA here is from genome assembly GCF_013373865.1 of Monomorium pharaonis. NCBI lineage: Eukaryota > Metazoa > Arthropoda > Insecta > Hymenoptera > Formicidae > Monomorium > Monomorium pharaonis. The sequence continues at coordinate 17,506,523 of NC_050471.1, forward strand.
AGATCTGTCACTAGCAATACAATGACAAATTAATGCAACAAATTGAGAACAGATGTTGCAATGTAAACTCACAGCAGAATTGTGTTAAATATGCAGCAGATCTGTACACAGAAATGATGACAGATTTACTCTGCATTGGTGCCAAATGCAAAATAAATCTGTATTTATAAATGACGACAGATTGGCGACAAATTTGTTGAATCTAAATTTCATGTTCACAATCATGATTTTATTTGAGAATTGATGTAAACTATCTCTCTAAATTTCTTGGAGTGAAATGTCACTCTAAAAGAGTGAAAATACTGCCAGTTGAAATAGAATAAACTCTCACTTAAATACATCCTGTAAAAGTATGTGGGGGTTCTCTGCTACACTTAGCACCTCTGCACGCACAGCGAAGAAAGCTCATTTTTGCTTACCTTAGTTGTGCTACAGGTGGTCTTTATGTAGCGCGTCAGCTGCATTTTACTCACGAGAAAGTTAAGCTACGTGTCGGCGGTGCCGCACTTTTTATTGACAATTTGACATTTAGATAGATCTGCTGCGTTTTTGGCATCAATCTGTCATGTACTTTGACGCACACATGCTGTTGCATTTCTACAAGCAATTTGCTTGACTTTGGTGTTTGTCGTCAATTTGTCATCAATACTTTCAACAAATCTGCTTGCAGTTCACTATTATTTTGTCATGTATTGTGATGACAGATGTTGCTAAATATTCGCTGAATATCTGCTAACAGTATTTGAAATGACAAGATATGTTTCTCATTTGGTGACTTTTTGGCAACAGAATCTGTTACCAACATTTGCAAATACAGATATAATACTGATCTTTAGTTTTGAGACTTTTGCTACATACTGAAACATCATGTTTATTATTAATTTTTATCACTTTTGCAAATATCCAGATAGACAAATGTACTGAATATAGTGTGTAAATATTTTCTACATTTGTAAAATTTTACGATATAACAGCACAAAATTACAAATAATTTAAACATAGCTATTATGTTGTCATATTATATAGTATATTTTGTAATATAGCAATATATTTCCATTATTTGTAAAGACATAATTACAAATGTATATATATGAAATATTCCTAGAAAAAAAATTATATTTTATTTGTATAATTTATGGAAACAACCTATTGAAGCAATCTATTTAATTTATGAATGTTAATTTTGTATTATTCTGTTATAATTTAATATTTATTTTCTTATAAAATATACTCAACTAATAGAGAATATATTTGGTCATAACTGGTTCTTTATGTTAGTATTTACTTGTGTAATTTTATGTATTTTTTAAAGTTTACTGAACTGTGCACTGAATAGATTTTTTAGTGTTTAAAATAAAGTTACAAAATAAACCAGATTAGTAATATCATAATATTAAATTGATAATAATTAATAATTATACTAACAAGCATCTATTACTTTTTTTTTTTTCAAATATTTCCCAATTTCTGCATCAGAATTATTTACAGTATTGAGGTAAAAAAGGGTAACAGATGCTTGTTAACACACATTATTATTAAATTGATTATTAATTTAATATCGTGATATTACTAATGTGCTTTATCTTATAACTATGTTTTAAAGACCAAAAAGTTTATTTGACACAGTTCAGAAACGCGTGCGCGTGTCGCAAAGCCCGTCATATATATCTGATGTATGACACATATATAGGTATATATACCTAAATATGTTTCTTTGTTATGTTACAAGATGTATGAAGATCCCAACTTTGAGCCTCTATATTTGAGCCTTGAAGATTGTTTGGAATCAGACTGCAAGTGAATTAACTTTTGATCTACACTTTAAGCACTATCATATAACAAGTTTTTAAAAAAAATTAGATGGAAACTATTTCTTGTAAGAGTTCTACAAGATCTTTTTATATAAAATATGTTATTGTTATTTTACTGTTTCTTATTAGTTTATTTTGTAGCAGTAGATTGAGCAGAATGTGTTGATATAACCTGGGAGCAAATTATTGTCATGAAATCTGTCATGCAAAAACCTGTCATGATCTGTGTTGATATTGAATATAAAATAATTGCAAAACTATCTCTCAATGGTTTCAGTTCTAACTTGTAAAATTTATTGAGCTTTCTATGTAACCAAAACTATATGTATAATCGAAATAACAGACACATCATAATTATTTATGTATTTATGCATGTGCTTAATGCAAGACACAATTGTACTTTTGCATCAAAGAAACTAATGAGCATAATACTTAAAAAATAATATTTGATTTTGATATAAAGAAGAAAGACAATGATATAATACTTTTCAGAACCTATATTGTATGGAATGTAACATATATTGTTCTAATAATTCATTTATAATTATAATTTTAGCCCCCTTAAGGGAGTTCCGCTGCTAAATCAAAATGAACAGATTTTTATGAAACTTTGTAGAGAAGTTTAAATTAGTGATGTAAATTGAACAGTTAAAATTTCAGAAAGCTGAACTAGCTAGTTATTTAGATATTAAATATTTTATTAACATGGGCTCTTATGGAAATTGATGAATTTTCAGGATTTTTCAATTTTTATTGTATTAAACGTAGAAGTAATAAACAGATGTTAGTGAAATTTTACAACGTTACATCTTAACTGGCTAGAAAAGTACTGTTTAATTTTGGAAACGATGCACTTGTTTGTTTGAATGAAATAATTGATAAGATAAAAAAAGTTTACAATAATTAAAGTAATACAACACGTAAGTGTGGTAAATGTGTGCTAGTGATATAACATGAATTTCAAATTGTTGTATTTAGTTATCTAAGGATGGTATAATAGTGAAGAATGTTTATTCTCAATTAAAAAAAAAAATATTTTGTAACGAAGGTAGCACTTTAGCCGAATTATTTCTTATTAGGTATACAACATTGCTTCTGTTGTTTTTTTTTAATTTGAGGCTTTATTGTGAAAAACTGGTTATACATTTACGATTCAAAGTATTGTCTATTGCTGGTTACTTTCTCCTATCTTTCTGGCAGCATACGAATCCCGCGTCGAAAAAACTGGTCATCTTTTGAGACGATCCATAAATCGATCCAATTTTTTACTTTATAAGAACGGAAGTGCTGGTCAGCCAGGCCTTATGTCATTGATCGAAACAAGTGATAGTCAGAGGGAATAATGTCCGGAGAATACGGCGGGTGGGATAGGACTTCCCATTTCAACGTTTCCAAGTATGTTTTGACGGACTTTGCGACATGGGCTCGAGCATTGTCATGCTGCAAAATCATTTTATCGTGTCTATCGTTGTATTGCGGCCATTTGTCTTTCAGTGCTCGGCTCAAACGCATTAATTGCTTTCGATATCGATCGCCTGTGATTGTTTCAGTCGGTTTTAGCTCATAATACACTATGCCGAGCTGGTCCCACCAAATACAGAGCATGACTTTGGAGCCGTGAATATTCGGTTTGGCCGTCGACGAAGCATGGCCGGAAAGTCCTTATGATTTTCTGTACTTGAGGTTATTGTAATGAACCCATTTTTCGTCCCCAGTCACAATACGATGCAGAAATCCCTTCCGTCTTTGCCTTGCAGGCAGCTGTTTACAAACAAACAAACGCCGTTCAATATCTCTCGGCTTCAACTTGTATGGCATCCAATTTCTTTGCTTCTGAATCATTCCCATGACTTTCAGACGTTTTGAAATGGCTTGTTGAGTCTCCCAATGATCTTGCCAATTCTTCTTGTGTTTGACACGAGTCTTGATCAAGTAATGTCTCCAATTCTGCATCTTTGAAAACCTCTCTTCCACCACCATGCCGGTCTTCGACATCAAAATCACCGTTCTTGAAGCGTTGAAACCACTCTCGGCACGTTCTTTTACTAATAGCGGCCTCACTATACGCTTTTGAGAGCATTCGATGAGCCTCAGCCGCAGATTTCTTCATATTAAAGCAAAAAATTAAAACTTCCCGCAAACGAGAATTTGACTCGTAAACTGACATTTCCAATCGAGAATAACTTTATGATGCAGACACAAATCGACTAATATTTTGATGGCGTTATGTTTACAAATGTCTAAGCTTATTGTATGATGTCTACGATCTATTTATTTCGACCACCACTTACCGCTACAGCCATCTATTGGAAAACGGCGGAAGTAAAGTTGCACACCTAATATATTCACCATTATTAACTTTAGACCATTATTAACATATACAAAAAAAAAGACAACAAAATGGTTATTTGAATATTTTTCTTTACTTGTACTGAACCCCTGTACTACTTGTGTCAGGTTTGAGCAAAGGAACTTCATAACGGCCGTATAGGCATGTAAAAAATACGTTTTTTGTTATTTTGACCCAGACTATAAAATACTCAAAGCTTATCAAAATCAGGGTGAAATACTTGAGTATGTTTACTTGTAACTAAAGACAAACACAAATGCAACTTGCGGAAACGATTAGTTCGTAAGATATACCGTTTTTATTAAATTTTTTAAAATTGATATTTTCTAAATTACAACTATAAACTAATAATTTAACTATAATAATCTAATTTGAGTTATTAAACTTTTATTTTTTTTATTTTTAATTATTTACAATGAATATTAACAAACAATAGCCTTTGAAAGATCTTTAAAAAGATTCATATTATTAACACGATGTCATTGATACTCTGTAAGTCTACAATATGATTTGAAAATGTATGTCGTGGAACTCACTTTCTAGCTAAATAATTTTAAATTTTTAGCTAAAACGTCGTAATGGGCACCATAATTACTCAATCCTCTGAATGTTTGTGCAAATCCTTTGAAAATTATGTGGAAATGTGAGATAAATTTTATTTGCATAAAAAATTGAGCATAAATCACGTTGTGAGAGCGTAAGTGGCACTGATGCCCACTACGACGTTTTAGCTAAAAATTTAAAATTTTTTCTACTTTAATATACTTTATTTATTATATTATATTATAATACTTTAATATTAATTAATAATTATATTATAATACTTTAATGTTAGATTATTCTTATATATGTCAGTTTTGTTTCTAATAAAATAAGCTTTATATTGTTATATCATAATTTTTATAGCATTTGAAAAACTTTTGATTTCTTTTTCAACATCTATGCAAACATTTGCAAATTTTATTATTGTAAATAATATGTTTATATTTGTCTGTCTGGATACTTGTTTATGTAAAAATTATTAATAATTCTGAATGAACTTCTGAAAAGCCCATATCTTCGATTTTTTGGAAACTGTATACTTATGTATTTTGACGTGCTGATTACAAAAATGATATTAAAAATTGGCGCAAATTTGATTTTTATGACGGAAATTATGAAAAACCCATAAAAATCATGTTGAAAAATATATAGGCGATTTACAACTCATTGATATGTTTAATATATTACGGTCGGTTAGAAGTAGTGCCATAAAAATCACGTTTTTTTTTCCATTTAGTTCCGTAAATAATGGAAATTTTGAAAAATACTTTACATAAAAGTTGTAGATCTTAACGAAATACACATTTTATGTTTTATTAATTTTTGCTACAAAGACAATAATTTTTTAGAAAAACGACGTTAAATGTTAAAAACTTCAACTAATCTAATACACATCGAGTATTATTAGTTAATTTTAATGCTTACTTAAACTACTCCAAAAAACTAAAATATTGAAGACGGTAATAAAGACGGTGAGTGGACTTTGCTACGCGTGGAAAATCGCAAACCCATGTGGTACAGTATACAAGCTTGGAGGACATCGTTTCACTCTGTAAGCAAGGGCACAGTAGTATAGGAAAGAACAGTAGGCTTACTCGGCATCGGTGCCTTTTATCTTATGACTAAAATCTAAAAGATCCGCCATATTGCTGATTGTGCGCGGGTTTCAATCAATGATGCCAGTTTTCGGCCGCCAGCACCAAGCTGGTTTCATTGGTGGGGGCACGCATAACATACTTAGTCGCCACTTGTTGGTTGTGCATATCATATGCACAAGTCATGCGCAAGGGACGACGATTAGCACGGTTTTTAGCAGAGTGAGCCTACCGTTTTTTCCTATACTGTAGCAGGGGGGAGTATGGGTGGACCTCGCTACGCGTGAAAGTCGCAAACTTATGTGGTACAGTAGAAGCGTGGATATCGTTTCGCTCTATAAGCAGGGCAGGAGGGAGTGTGGGTGGATCTTGCTTCGCATGGAAAATCAAAAACCTAATGGTACAGAAAACACGTGAACGGGGGAGGAGTTTTGCCCCCCATTCCAATATTAACTAATTATTATAAATTAACTAGTAAAATTCTAATTGTGTTAGACGAGTTATATGAAGTTTTGAACATTTAACGTCGTTTTTCTTTTAAATTATTGTCTTTACAGCAAAAATCAATAGAACAAAATGTGTATTTTGATAAGATCTACAACTTTTATGTAAAGTATTTTTTTAAATTCCTATTATGTACAAAAATAAGTAAAAAAAGCCATAATTTTTATGGTTTTTTCATGATTTTCACCAATTTGCACCAATTTTTAATTACTATCATTTTTATAATCAGCGCGTCAAACTACGTAAGTATACAGTTTAAAAAAATCGAAGGTGGCTTTTTGGAAGTGCACTCATAACTCTTGCTTAGACATTAGAAAATTTTTATATAATTGTGTATATTGAAAAAAAGTATGTGTAAAAGTTATAATAAATGTTATAAATAATTGTAGCCGATATTAAGATGATCACAATAGCTTTAGCCCTTCAAAATCAAAGTGGTTTTCGAAGGCATTTTTAGCGAAAATCACGGAAAAGATAATAAAAGAAATTTCTAATTAACACATGGCAAAATAAGTGTACTTTTATTAATAAATAAATTAATAAATAAATTAATGAAAACGACAACTGCTCCAATCAGCTTAATTTTAACATACGTTGTCAAAATCACAATCCTGAGAGATTTCCAAAAGTATTTATACAAGCGAGTACCGTCGCTTATTATTTGTTGAAAAAAAATCGATGCGAGTGAGGCCCGATTGCGCACATAAGCGATTGGACATAGTAGTATTTTCCAATTGGACACAGTCTCGATTGGACACAGATCCGATTGGACACTGCCCGATTTGACACGGACTCGATTGGACACACCCGATCGGACACAGACCCGATTGGACACGGTTTTGATTGCACACTGTCCCGATCAGACACAGATCCTATTGGACACAATAGCGATCAGATACATAATGTTTGAATTGGACACCGAATTAATTGCACACGGACCCGATTGTACACCGACCCGTTTGCACACGGACCCGATTGCATACGATACGATTTCGCATCGTAGAATAATGCAAAAGCAACCTAGATAGCACAGGAAATTTATCATAAATTTTCAAAAATATTTTACAACTTTATTAAAAAAAAATATTTTTTAAAGATTATATTTTTTATAAACCATTTATAAATGATACAAAAATTATTATTAACAATACATAAAATATATTTTTAAAATGTACTGAAAAATATTTATGGTATATTAACTCAAAATATTTTTTATATTTTTTGATAATAATAGCATAAATATTTTAAATATTTTTATATATGGTTATTCTTTTTTTATACCTGGCAAACACACATAAAAATATGTTCAAAATATTAATCATAAATATTTTTTCTTTTTATAAGTACTTTATAGTCGCAAACCCATGTGGTGCAGAGAATGCTTTTCATACACACACACACACACACACACACACACACACACACACACACACGGAGGGGTGCCTTCGGCCGTGTGCAATCGGATCCGTATGCAATCAGGTCCGTGCAATTAATCCAATTCAAACATTATGTGTCCGATTGCTGTTGTGTCCGATCGGGACAGTGTGCAATCGGGACTGTGTCCAATCGGGTCTGTGTCCAATCGGGTCTGTGCTCACCGAGACTGTGTCCAATTGGGAAATACTACTGTGTCCAATCGCTTATGTGCGCAATCGGAACAGTTCCATCCGATGCAGACCGTTAGGCGATTTATAATTTATTAAAATGTTTAAATGGTAGAATGTTGTATTATTTAAATATAGTTACAATATATGTTAATTACAATATCATCAAAAATTCCTTCCAAGGAAAATTTTTGATTGTATTGTAATTAACACATGTTGTAATTAAATTTAAATAATACAACAATTTATTATTTAAACATATTAATGGATTATAAATTGCCTAACGGGCTGCATCGGATCTTTATAATGAATATAATTTTAATTTCTATTAAATTAAATTAAATTTCTTAGTTTTATTTAAACTACGCGGCGACAGGTTTTGTCAGACTGGCAAGACAGTTATTAAGCTAAATTTTGATGCTCAAGATTCTACCATTTATTTATGTGCATGGAGCTTTAAATATTCTTTTTGGTAAAAATGCCGAATAGGGGACCTAGCCTTAATGACCTTGACCTTGATTTTGACATATGTTAAGGTCATGACCCCGAATAATGCATAAAAGGTTTTAGCCGTCGCTCATGATTTGTTAAAAAGTTATTAACAAAAAAAGATTCATAAATACGATACATGATATCTCTGCTTTACATGAAGTCGCAAACCCATGTAGTGCAAGAAACGTGTTAGCGGGGTGCAGGGAAAAGGTTTTGCCTTCCCCCTACATCCTTGCATTAATTTTTATAACATATCCTATCTCCGTGGGGCAGGACAATGTGGAAACGAACAGCGTCGATATTGTTTAGCATGGAAAGTCGCAAACCCATGTGGTACAGTACAAGCGAGGATGTTGTTTTGCTCTATAAGCAGAGGGGAAGTGTTTGTGGTCCTCGCTTTGCGTGGAAAGTCGCAAACCCATGTGGAACTGTGTGTAAAAAAAGTACATGTAATTTGGATAATTTTTCGCAAGGTTGCATCACTTTGAAGATTGCCTAAAAATCGGTCAAAATCTTTTTTTTGCGCCAGTGTATATATACATATATATTTATATAATATTTACATATATGTATATGCATATATATATATATATATATATATATATATATATATATATATATATATGGTATATATATATATATATATATATACAGTGAAATCCCGCGTTAGCGGAAACTATCCCCTCTATATGCACTCAGCTCACGTGAGTAGTGTGAGTGGGGAATGGCAATGCAGTTGTGTAGTATGTAAGCAGTTATGACGTGTTCCTAAAGATTTGAAAAATTCACGCAAATGTAAATAAAATAGCCAACACTAATTTAAAGTAAATTGTTTAAATGTAATTACATAAAAAAAGAAACACTGATTGCGATCAAAGCTGGATTTCTGGTTTGATAATATTTTATTTATAAATTATATGTTGGAAAATAATAGATTAGAAGTATAAGGAATATAATTTATTCGGGAATATAATTTATTACAGAGATGCGAATTCTTTGGACGACTATAGCTATATAGGACTGACTTGACCTGAGACGTCGCTCTGCTTGCAATTTTATGATCGAATATATTTAGTCTTGAAGCGTAAACATAAAGCGTAAACTGGCTAGATGGCAATACCGCTACGTCCCTAAATTTCACAGAGTGGGAGTGAAACCAAACAATAGGAGGTCACTCCGCGTTAGCGGACTCAGAACTCCGAACAGTCCGCTAACGCGGGGTTTCATTGTGTATATATATATATATATATATATATATATATATATATATATGGATAGATAGGGTGAATTTTAATGTTTTCATATGCCGTACATGTATTAAATTTGCAATCGGTAATCTATCTCTCGTGATAAAAAGTTGACACATTTATTAAAATTTACCTTATATATATTGTTGCCTACGTGTTGCCAATTTGAAATTTTTGAAAACAAATATACGGCAAGTTGTCACTATAAGTAATCGCACATTTGCGTGATTTTGGTGAAAAAAAAGGAAAAATAAAAAGGAAAAAAGGAATAATATAAAGAAGAGAAAAAGGAATAATATACAGTTCTATTTTTAAAACACAATGTCTTTTATATAATCTTAAAAAATTGATTTTCAAAAATCTTGCAAAATATCTTTTATATTTTTTAAGATTTTTGCCTGGGACAATTAATGTAGGATATTTTTTATCGTTGCTTCCGAATAAAAGGGCGTTAACTCGGAAACCGATTGAACGGGACATTAACTCGGAAGCCGATTGGAAAAGGCGTTAACTATGAAGCTGGTTGAAAAAGGCGTTAACTCGCGCGCTAAATTTTTTTGTTTTATTTTAAATTGGTAGCACTGCCGAAATAATTTTGATGCTTGATTTAAAATATAAACATATTGAAATGAAAATTAATATGCACATGTAGGTAGAGAACCAAAATTATTTCGGCAGTGCTACCAACTTGAATTGAATCGAAAAATTTGAGCGCATGAGTTAATGCTTTTTTCAACCGGTCTTCGAGTTAACGCCCTTTTATTCGGAAACGATGATATATCGAATAGTTTATATTGTTACAACACAGTAATTTATTTAGGTACTTACAAGAAATAATTAACGGCACTGCACGAGAAAAGAGTAATAATGGCTTTAACATGGATCGATAAGTACAAGCTGATTACCAGAAATTTAGCCGAATGGCTGGGAGATGAGAAACTTAAAAGTATCCTAAAAGAACGTAATTTAAGACTGTATTGGGGTACAGCTACAACAGGAAAGCCTCACATTGGCTATTTTGCTCCCATGTTTAAGATAGCCGATTTTTTACGGGCAGAAACCGAGGTAACAATTCTTTTCGCAGATCTTCATGCATATTTAGATAACATGAAAGCACCTTGGGAGCTTCTAGAGCTTCGTACTCAATATTATGAGGCTGTGATCAAAGCAATATTCAAGTCAATCAACGTACCATTGGATAAATTAAAATTTGTCAAAGGCACAGACTACCAATTGTCTAAGTAAGTATTAAATGAACTTTTTTTATTTTATTATCTTGTATATTATATTTGTCCTTTTTCTTAATATATTGTTTATATAGAATAGAACATTAAAAGAATATCGTTGAGGTGTAATAATATTGAATGTTACTGTAGTATATTGTATAACAAATACGAGATTGTTTGAATGTGAAGAGCAAATACATGAGCCAAAGACGAGTGCACTTACTCACTTCAGTAGACAATAATTGAACTGCAACATATTTTTTTGTTACAAGTGCATAGAAAGTGACGGAGACGAGAGCGAGTTCAGGCGTGGAAATTTGTAAATAATAAAACTTTAAATAGTTTTGTAAAAAAATTCTATAGAATATGCTTTACTCGGTTATAGCTGGATATCTTTGTGCTGATATTTACTTGAGTGATTTTATATACCTTTTAAAGTTTACTGAACTATGCGTTGAATAGAAAAACACTATTACCTTCCAATCTCACTAAATTGAGAGCATTATTTTTCTCTGATGGATATCTGCTTTTGATGTGCTTCGCCAGGGGCCAGGAGTATCCATAAGGATTTTCTTTGTGATACAAAAAAATGAGGGGTATCCGTTTTGAGTTGTCACTAGAGAGGGAAAGAGACAGCATATCTTTTACCGCTCGCGTAGTCTACGTGAGCATCTGAACTGACATTGCTGCTGAGGGTTATGTTGGATTTTCGCCGTCGTATCGAGTGCTAGTCGCTCATGAGTGCAATGGCAGACATACCAACTAAAATTTCTACGGATGCCCTGCTCCAGGCGTAAACTGGTCGCCCTGAAAACTGGTTTAGTATTATGTCTAAAGACGGCCTAGGTTCGAAGACTCAAACCTCCTATACTGTTTCAGTGTTGTAGGATCAGGGTTGGGCCGGCTTACTGCGTTTGTTTTATGATCAACATTTTATAAGTTAGCGGAACAAAATGAGCAAAATTAATTTTAATTAATATTTTTATTGCTAAAAAGTTGCAAGAAAAAATGCTTTGTTTTTTAAAAAACAATGTTTTATTAAAATAAGATTTAGTTAGTAGAACTATATATAACACAGGGTGATTCAAAACAACTTTTTATCTCTAAAATGTCATATTCCTGACTTAATTCTAAGAAATTTTTTTCTTTTTCAAAATTTTGATTAAAGTTTTTGAATTATTAAAAGAAATAGTTGTCATATTACGAATAAAGTACAAAAAGTAAGTAAAGGCAGCGCAATTCACCGTCAGACGCTAGGCGCTTGAATGACCAATTAATGGCTATACATAATAAGCATACATGATTTTGAGAAGAGAAAATTGTTTCAAAATAAAATTAGAAATGTGATATCTTAAAAACAAAAATTTTTTATTAGCCCACATTAACCCATCTATCGAGAAAAAATGTAATAACTTTATGAACAATTTAATTAATTTTTAGACTGCCGGAAAAGAGGTCAGATAATACTATAGAAAAGTTACAAAAAAGTATACATATACATGTATACATATACAAATATTAGATACATTCTATGTAAAATTCTTAAATTCTGCGTTGCTATAATAGTGGGTTTGCCGGCAGTCTAAAGATTAATAAATATCAGCACGAAGATCCAGCTATGACTGACAATGAGTAAAGCATATTAGTTGTGCTTGATCTATATTTTCTTATTTAAAACTTTATATTTGGTAATATTTATTGTATATATTTAAATATTTTTTCTTAATTTTTGTGGCAAAAGATTTTCTATAATTTCTTTCGCGATTTGGACGATCTTTGGAAGTGTAAATTTGCTGCCACTGATATAACATTTTTGGTGTTTATCTTTCATTTTTTATTACTTATATATTAATCATCACTTATATATTCATCACCGCGTATCCGACCGCTTTTATGTGATCTTGATATGACTGATGCCTTTGTTAAGTGACACGAATTGGTTAGCTAAGGTTAGACTTGCAAAAGCGATAAAGTTTTAATAATTCTACGAGAGTTTGTATACGTGTATTGTATACTATATGTGTGCCGCGAGATAGCGCGTTTGCGATAATAACGAAGGCAAACGTGCATAAAACGGAGTAAACATGCAGAAATGTATTACCGCACTATCTATTGGTAAGACAAAAATGGTAAAATCATGAATTATAGGAAGAAACTTTCATGGGAAAATGGCGATTTTTCAAACGAAAAAGAAACGCATAATGAATGACTTTCCACGCACATGTAATAAAATACTACATTGTGTAGCAAGTGTGGAAAGTCGACTGTTTTTTACAGTGTAGGGAATTGACACATGAGTCGAAGATGAGTACGTTTACTCGCAAGAATGGGCAATAGCCGATCCGCAGGAGTTGCACATGTTTTTTGTTACATGTACGTCGAAATTGTGAGAAACGACAACCTATTAAGGGCAGAAAGAGGAAATTACAGGGAGCAGAGCCTTTGCAAGAGAAAAAACTTTATTTTTGTTTACTTTTACGTAAATTAAATTCTTCAGTAATCTCTTGTAATTTGAATGATCTCTGACAATGAGTTTGCTGTTACTTTTGGATAATGTTTTGGTTTTTAGATTTTTGATATTTATCTTTACTGACGTTAATTACTACGTATAGATGTATAGACTCACCACGTTATAACTGACACTATTACGTTCGACTTTTTTTACACGGTTTTGATATAATGCGTTGTCTGATTTGATAGTTTTGAGTGACATGTTAATGTACGATATGTATAGTAACGAATTGATAGGTTCGCGAAAGCGACGAAGCGTCGATAATTCTGCGAGAGTTATCATGTGTACGAAATGGTGCGCATGCAAGTGTAATAATGAAGGTAAATGTGGAAAAAATCAAGTGATTGTGTAGATAAATCAGGTAATTGTGTGGAAAAATTATCAATAGAAAAATACTTTTCCTTATTAGAGACTCTGAAAGGGGAGACTGATATAAGTTCTAGGATAGAACTTATGGATAGAAAATGGCAGATGTAACTAACTTAAAGAATAAAAATATGAAGTGTCCAAATAGTCAGAACAAGTCAAAATACAACAGTAAAAAAATAAAATGAAATGTTTGCAATACCTCTTGAATCTGAAACTAAATTACTACAATTCCTATTTCTTTTTTGATAGTTCTCGACAGTTCTTGCACAGTTCCAACTATTTCGATGCATTTTGCAAAGAGTTTGTTAATTAATTCTTTTTAATTAATTATTTAAACAGGCCGTTGGCGCACCATCTATGAGACGTATGGTGTGCTGACAGTTATCACTTTCTCGGCAGTTTCCAATAGTTCTCACATAGTTCCAATTATTTTGGTCCATTTTACAAAGAATTCCATCAATTTATTATATTTAAACAAGTTGGAATTATCAAAAAATACCAAAAAATTTGCCCGCTATGATATGACACTTTACTTTTTTGATACTCTTTGCAAAATGCACCGAAATAATTGAATCTATGCGAGAAATGTCGGGAATTGTTGAAAAAGTAATAGAAACTCAGCATGTCGTACGTCTCGTAGATGGTGCGCCAGGGTCGACTTAAATAATTAATTAAAATTAAATAATTGACGGAACTCTTTGCAAAATGAAACAAACGGGAATTTTTTGAGAATTATAAAAAAATACAATAAAATTATTTTTTTTGAAACTTGGAATGCCATGGGAGGGTAGCACGTCAGATTTTTTAAATAATTATATATAAACTATCAAGAACTATAGAACTATTGTAAAACAAGCTAGAACTTCTAAGAAATAATTGATTTTTATTATTTGGCTGCGTAAACTTAGCGCACCATATCTTTAAATTCAATTTTTTTTTATTTAATCAACGGAACTCTTGAAATTTTTTGCAGAGAACTCTAGAACTTTAAAAAATACTAGAACTTTAAAGAAACTTTTGAATTTTTAAATATGTTATGCCAAGTTTACGCGAGTCTAAAGTAATGCATGGTGCAGCATCACAACAGCAATTTTTATTTTTTTTTTACTATGTTGCATCACTTGAAAAAATTGAGCAAAAATATATGTTACAGAAGATATTCTAGGAAATATTTATGTTAGGGAAATATGGTTAATGTAAATCAAAAACGTAACTTTCAAAGAAATTTTTGAAATTAAAATTTTTTAATTCTTATTTTTTGTCAAAAATTTATTTTAATTTTAATGGGAAAAATTATCTTATTGATATTTATAACATATGTTTTTTTCATAAAAATTGATCGAGCCATTTTCGAGAAAATTAACTTTTTATATTTTTCTTTCCCTCTTCATATCTCCTAAAACAATAGAGATGTTACGTAATTATTCAAAGAAATTTTATATCACATTCATGTGAATTTATAGCATAAATTTCAACCCGATATCTGCGGGCGGCAGATTTTACATGCTCATTCCACTGGATCTTTTAAAAAACTATTGCTATTTAAAATTCATTCTTTGGACTTGTTAAAATATACACTCAGATATGTATAGTATATTTTAGAAAGATAGAAAAATCAATCTTAAACAACAATCACAATAGAAAAGAAAGTCGCCAATATTAAAATAGTCATTTTAAATTGGCACTCCCTTATTTCTCAGAAATTAAACATTACATTGTATTACTACTGATAAAAATTTGATCTATTTAAATAATTTACAAAATAAAAGCTAAAAATCTTAAATTATAAATATGTAGACTAGAAGATTTAAAAATTATTACAAAAAGTTAAGATTCATACTAACGATTCATACTACTATTTGTACTATTATAAAAACAATGTAACAATACAAAAATAATGTCAAGCGTTTCGACCACAAATAGTCATTTTCAGTGACAATAAAAATGTTAATAACGCGAAACGAAGAAAATGTATGAAATTATTAAAGTTATTACGAATTAGGCAGATCAGTATTTTTCATTCGCTAAGTATTCAAGAATAAAAACTTTATTGTATATGTTAATAAATGAATAAATCTTAGGATTTAAAAAAATCAGAATTGTTTTACCATATCAGAGATTTTCTGTAGCTCACAGTACTATATTTTACTGTAGTAAATTTACTCATGTCTAATGAATAATAAATTTATTCTCAATTATATGACTCAAACAACCAAGTGCAATTTAATCCAATAGTATATAGAAAAATAATCCAATAGTTTTATAAGGGATATATTTAATAATACTTAATGTGACAACAGCAAATCTAGATCAAGTATATCAAATTATTATATATGTATGAAATCCATATATGTTGCACAAATGTTACATTGAACAAATGTTAAATTGGTATTGAATAATGTTTTTGAATGCTGAATTGCAATGTCTGTAGATATTTAATGAATATTAATTCAACGAAAAAAATTTTAGACATTTCTACAATGTTTTTTTAATATTAAGTTTTTGATTCAACGTTCGCAATGTTGTAATTTAACATTTCTAAAATGTTAATTTAAATGTTTATGTGCTATATATACTTTAGATTCTATTATTAACACGATTAGTAATTTTTTTTATTTTTATTTTTTTTAAGAGAATATTCTTTGGATGTATATCGTTTGAGCTCATTGGTAACGGAGCATGATGCGAAGAAAGCAGGAGCCGAAGTCGTTAAGCAAGTCTCTAATCCACTATTGTCGGGTCTTCTTTACCCGGGTCTACAAGCCCTTGACGAACATCACTTAAAGGTGGATGCGCAATTTGGTGGTGTCGATCAAAGAAAGATCTTTACTTTTTCAGAAAAATATCTATCAATGTTAGGTTATGAAAAACGAATTCATCTGATGAATCCAATGAGTCAGTATTGAACACAGAAATATATCAAATCTTTTGCATATTATTGCATTTAAATCTTTAATATAACGGAATTATTTAGAATTTTTCTTCCGCTTGCCTTTTGTTTAGTTCCTGGCTTGACAGGTGCTAAGATGTCTTCATCCGAAGAAGATTCGAAGATCGATTTGTTGGATAATCCTGCAGCAGTAAAGAAAAAGCTGAAAAAAGCATTTTGTGAGCCTGGAAACATCACAGATAACGGAGTTCTAGCATTCTCTAAACATGTTATATTTCCATTATTTAAAGATGATGAAGTTTTTAATGTATCAAGAACTGCAGAATTCGGTATATTGTTTACTTTATACAGGCGGATTTAGAGAAGAGAAATATATTTTGATAAATTTTGTTATATCTTTGTAATTTCAGGCGGTGACATATCCTTTTCTAAATACGAGGATTTAGAAGCTGCCTTTGCAAACCAAGAAATACATCCTGGTGATTTAAAAAATGCTGTAGAAGTGTATATTAACAGACTTCTTGATCCGATACGAAAGGAATTCGAAACAAATTTGAAACTGAAATCGCTTGCAAGCAAGGCGTATCCTCCACAGAAACAAAGTAACTTATCTTTCTAAAATTACTGTACTATTCAATAATAAATAAGAAATTGAACCAGTCAATGAACAAATATAAAACTTAATATGATTTAATATATATTTACATTTAAAAAACAATATTTTAATCAAACTTATATGAAAATTAAATCTTAAAAATATTAATTTACAATTTACTTCTTTGTCTAAAATCTATTTTAATATTTTTCTTAAATACAGTTATTTATTAGTAATTATTCAGCGACTGGTTCAGTAATCTTACATTAGCCAGTACATTTAATAATTAGGTTTGTCAAATAATGTGTTACTTGTAATATTGTTACCAGTATTTTTTTGGTAATTATCTTTTTCGGTTAATAATAATGAGTCATTATTGTTATTGTACTTATAAATGTTAAACAGACCTCTGTGAAACTAACACTTTTACCATTAAAAAATGGGATAAGGCATAATTAAGGTTAATTTATTATTAATTTAGTACTCTAATTTTTTGAATTTCATACATTGCTTCTATCTATTCGGAGGAAGTTGATATTAAAAGTGGAGATACTGACTTCCCATTACACTAGCATCTTTCGAAAAACACTTATAGAATAACACAAGAAACAAATCTATCTAAATTTTTTGCTAATTGCTCTAAAATATATGTAGAGAGTATTCAAAATATTACATGAATAAAATAAATGTCATTCTAGTGACATATACTTATATATCCGAACACTTACAAAAAATTTACTAAGAGACATGGTAGTGTCTCGCGACAAGTGAACGCGCAGCGCGAGACCGCCGTGTGTTATACGCCAGTACGCGAGCACCTGAGATTACACTGGTCAACAACGAAAATGCTTCGGCGACGGGATCAGTCAATCTTTACTAATTTGGGTGCGCTGAATCCGAATATGTTTATGAAAGTTGTTCATTGGCTCTAGTTTCAAAGATGTAAGCAGTTAAAATTCCCCAAAAATGCTATTTTGGCTGTTTTTGGTCCAGCATAACTTTTCAACGGAACATGATAAATGATTTGCAAACGTCTCACAAGAAAACGTATATCTTCTACTTTATCAAGAATGGATTCAATATTTTGACATTTCTGCTCAGGACTTTTTACTTCAATTTTTGTGAGTCGGCGCGCTACGCTGCTGGGCGCCACATTACGGTGCCGGCTCTCGCGCGGTTAAAATCTCATCGACCATGTTATATAAAGGCACGTGCCGAGCTACTCAGAGCTTTTTTCGCTTGGTCTACCATTGATTGTGGCACTATTCCGTTTTTCTCAGAACGCGTTTCTCTTCACGTTAGCAAGAATATATACTGATACTTCAGCGTTTTAAAATTTGTCCAAAGATAGTTTTAAGTTCTGCCTACGAGCCTTAGTTCTCATTTCCTTCCTGTACGAGTATATGTTGCTAACGTCCTATAGCGTCGTGCTTGACGTCATACTCAACTATTGCCGAATTTTTCAGGTAAACAATTCGCTTGTTTTGCAGCGTCTTATGCTTTCTTCCGACGCTCGTCGGAATTACATTTAAGTGACCTTCAAGCATTGATAACGCTACGTAGGCCGTGCGACATCGATTTTTGTCAACGCAACTTCCGATTTCAGGAGTTTAAGTCTCGTGCTAGTGAGATCTTTACTTGTCCACGTTCGGACACCGATTTTGTGTTTAATTTCGATATTGTTCCTTTTCTTAGTATAGCCATGCTTCGTAAGTGTATTAATAATGCAGATAACTTTTGTTATATTTGTGGGAAAGTGACTTTTGCGTTACAGAAGCGCGCTCTAATTTATTCATAAAGTGTATGAACTTTATTTTGGTTTTAAAATTGGAAACCAGGACAAAAGTTGGGCTCCCCATGTATGCTGCAATACTTGTTCAGTAAACCTTCGCCAATGGTTTTATCGCAAAAGATTTTCGATGCCATTTGCCTTGCCTATAATGTGGACGGAACCCATGAATCACGCAGATTGTTATTTTTATATGACATCTCTACCCCGAAGAGGTATTTCTAAGAAGAAAAAGTTGGACTTTAAACTATCCAAATGTTCCATCCGTTGTATATCCGGTACCCCACAATGACGAACTTTCTGTTCCAGAACCCCCGTCATGTTTTGAACAGTTAAATGTTGACCAGGATGTAGAATTGCCTGCAATATCAGAAATACCTGAACCATCAACATCGAGAGATTTGAATTGTAAATATGATGTGAAATCTTTTGAACCTCAGTTAATAACGCTGAGTAAATTGAACAACCTTGTTAGAGATCTGAAACTTCCAAAGTAAGGCAGAACTGTTGGCTTCGAGACTGCAAGAATGGCATCTTCTTGACGACAGTGCAAAAGTTAGTACATTTCGTAACCGCCACAAAGATTTTATTTCATTTTTTAAGATGAATGGTAACCTCGTCGCCTGCCACGATGTACATGGTTTTTTTAATGATAGAATTAGGTATTAATAATCGTGTTGAGGAGTGGAGACTGTTTATAGATTCTTCAAAGTTGAGTCTAAAAGGTTTTACTCCACAATGGTAACATGCTACCATCAATTTCAATATTTCATGCAGTCCACATGAAGGAGACGTATGATAACATAAAGCTTCTCTTGGACTCCATAAATTATGAAGAATACAAATGGTACCTTAGTGGCGACTTGAAAGTTGTTGCTTTTTTGCTTGGGCTACAATAGGGTTATACGAAGTTTTGTTGCTTTCTTTGTGACTGGGATAATCGAGCCAGGAGTCTCCATTACAAACAGAAAGATTGGCTTTCCCGATACTCGCTAGAACCAGGACAAAAAATATACATCACCTGCTCGTGGAATCAAGCAAAATTTTACTCCCACCTCTGCACATTAAACTGGGCTTAATGAAGAACTTTGTTAAGACAATGGATCAAAATTGAATGCGCGTGCGTAGATTAAACGCGATCGCACGGAGAATGTCGGAATCCGTCCCGATTGGGACGCAAAGCGAGTGATGAGGAATGCGGTAGGTTCACGGGGGGGGGGGGGGACGTAGATGGTGATAGGAAGAAAAGAGGAGGCGATGATGTCACTCACACTTAATGATTTATTTACCGCGGACGTTCAAAGCAAGGGGCGAGCCGTATCTCTTTACAATTTTACGGAAATCTTGAAATGTCCTGATATTACATTGCCTATAGTCGACGCGGGGATCTTGAAGAGCCTCTAGATTGAAGCTCTCGCGAACCCGGAAATCTTGCGCGCGATCCGACGGAGATCTTGTGCGCGAGGCAGAGGACGTTCGCGGGAGAGATACGGGCATTGACATAATGCACTCACACATTCACACGGATACGCGAACTTAAGAGATACTTGGCAGTAGCGGAATAATTAATTGTACTATCACGACACGAGTGCTAGGGATGGAACGGAAGTGAATCCCCGCAGCTAAGATCGGCGGATGACGGGAGAGATCTGCGGGACGATCTAATGTCGATGCTGCGCTGCGAGAGACTGATTATTTTTATTCGTCTTAGGACAATCGCGATCGCGGAGGAGAAAGAGGGCATCGGCAAGGGAACTGATTTCGACCTTATTTGGGCATCGATTTTGACATGCCCTTTTTTGGGCATGTTTTGCATAGTTACGCAAAAAAACGAAAGAAACGCGCGTGATGAGTTAGTGACAGCGCTGTGCGACTAGGTGCATCGAATGGACGAACTATAACGAGCGCGATGGCTGTCAGCAGCTTTCACTACTTGCGGATAAAACAGCACAAAAAAAAAATGCTAAAATTTTAATAAAACTGTTCTAACCTCAAACAAAAATGGACTGGCGTTTCAATACCTTCGGAAAAAGTTCTCAAGTCTCAGTGATGCGAAAATCAAAGAAGGCATTTTTATTGGTCCACAAATCCGCCAGCAATTCCGTAATAAAAAGTTTGATCTTATCTTAAGTGGTGATAAGAAAGCCGCGTGGAATGCTTTCCGACTGGTGGCAACAAAATTTTTGGGAAATGAAAAATCTAAATAACTACAAAGAACTTGTGGACAACATGTTAACAATGTATCAGAAATTAGCTGCAACATGTCGTTAAAAATTTATTTCCTTCACTCTCACTTGGATTTCTTTCCCGACAACTGCGGTGAGCGATGAACATGGGGAGCGTTTTCACCAGGACATCTCAGTCGAGAGGAGAAGCGATATCAAGGTAAATGGAGTACAGCGATGTTAGCAGACTATTGTTGGACTCTAGTAAGAGATGATCCACATTATAAATACAAGCGACAGGCATAGCGCGGTATGTAATTCCTTATATGCAGTTCCTTATAAATAAACACAAATGAAAACAAAATAAATACAAAATTGTTCTTTAAAGCATATATTTTTTTTTACATAAGATTGACCTGAAATTTTTTACTCGGGGGTTTTTGGGGGTATTGATTACGAATGTGAATTCAAAATTTCGATATTCAAAATGGCGGATTTAATACTCTAAGTACCAAGTTTCATTTAAAAACACCTATTTTTGCAATTCTAATCCGCCATGTTGGATTCGTCATTTTAAATTGTAATATGGACACAATTCATTGTTGTTCAATCATTGTATTGTCAAAATCATTCGCGAATAAAAGGAATGTCTGAAACGCTCCGCTGGAAACTTACAATGGATATAGACAAATAGACAAGTATGTACAAACCTCTGCCAATTAAAATCATTCCAGGAATGCAAATATTATATTTGCAAAATATTGAATCCATTCTTGATAAAGTAGAAGATACAAGCTTTCTTTTGAGACGTTTACGAATCATTTATCATGTTCCATTGAAAAGTTACACTTAATCAAAACAGCCAAAGTAGCGTTTTTTGGAAGTTTTAACTGCTTATATCTTTGAAACTAGAGCCAATGAACAATTTTCACGAACATATTCGGATTCAGCGCACCCAAATTAGTAAAGATTGACTGATTTCGTTTTCAAAGCAGAAAATGAGTCCAAATTTATTGACCAGTGTTATCAGATATCATTAACGACTGAACTGGTCGAGTTCTAACTAGTCTAAATCGAAAGCTTGGGTTTGATTTGTATCAGAAAACTGATTTGATTTTTACTTGTGCCCTACGAGTGGAGATATTGTGACGCAAAGACCGAATTTTAAATTTTTTATTTAAGAAACGTCATCATCGTCGCCCAGTACATGAATTCAACACTAGAGGACATTAAGATTTACTTTTGATTAGAGTCCCTATAATAAGTCTGGACAACATTTCTAGTTTGACAAAACATGGCGTCATAAACATAGTGGCACAGATTAATAGAGACATAATGGTATATTACTGAGTAAGATATTGTGATTTCCCAGATAACACAGTGCTGTTATGGCCCTTTGGTGGATATAGGGTTACAGGTATTTGGGATCGTCCGTCGATACTTTTCGGGTCAGGTTTCTTGAAAGATTGTAGCCGATTGTCGTATAACAATGTGTATATATTTTCTATCTTGATTACACTGAGTTACACTGACTTAATTTGTTAATACCCGTGACAAATATAAAAGGATGAGCGACATACGTTCGTCGCTGTATAATGTGTAGCAAAGCCTGCTCGTTGTCTGTACCTCGGTGTTTATATATACCGTTTTTGGGCGTATGACCGGGGAAGGTACTTCTGCGGTCACTGGCCTTTGGACAGTGTACTTGCTTAGCCAGCAATTGCTAGCTATGCAGATTCCACCCCAAAATCAGGAGCTTTGTTGTTTATTAAGCAACCGGATGCATTACCCGGGGTGATGCCCGCGCGCGAGGTGTCATTTGACATCTTATATCGCTTGCGACATTTCTTGTGTGAATGCATCACACTTACAACAGTGCCTTCTTAAAGAATTCATAAAGTAGTCTTCCTTTTTGAACAGTAATTCCTGAGGAATTCATAGAAGAATACTTTAAGAATAACGTAGGAAGTTACATGCATCATGATTCGAATTCCTCAGGGCTTCTTAAAGTATTCATATAGAATTACTTGTTAGAATTCCTCAGAACTTCTTAAAGTATTCATATAGAATTACTTGTTGGAATTCCTCAGAACTTCTTAAAGTATTCATTAGGACTTCTCTAAGTAGATATCTTAAATGCAATTAAAAAATTTATTTTCAAGATTTCTGATAAATGTTCCGATTTTTATAATATTGGGACGTTTCTCAGAAAAATTAAAAAAATAAAAAATTTTGATTAATTTTGTAAGAAGAAGATTATACCACGTTTCAGCTAAGCCATAGTCGTATCTGTTAAAGCATGTTTAATTTCTGTACTTGAAAAAACGGTTACCCATCCAAGTGTTAACCATCGCCAACGTTGCTTGACTTCGAAGACCGTACGCATCCTCACGCCCCGTGATGATCCATGAACACTTCTTGTTTATGCATACATATTTGTTATAGATTATTACAATAGATGTTGTCAGAAGGATGAAACATATGTATAGTTAACACAAACGAGGATAAATGTTGCATCATGTGGAACGCGACACTCTGTCGTTGCAGATCAGCACGCTCTTAAGTTGTATATTAATTGTTTTGTTAAATATATATAGCGCATTTCGTATATAAAAGTATAAATTAGCATTTATTAAGCGATATATAATTATAAAAATGTAATTGAGATTATCCAAACACTCGAGTAATTTCTGATAAATACTCAAAGTATTCCAAATAATAAATTGCGAGGTATTCATTGCAATGAACTCTTAAGGAATACTTCAATGTGAACTCATTGTGGCTAATTCCTCAAGAATTTTTTATATATTCATTTTTCTACTTCTTCAAGTATTCATTAAAATGACTTCTTTAGGAACTTCTGTTCATCTCTGTGTTATCTGGGTTATAAAGGCATAAGCAATTAAAATAATATTATTAAAATTAAAGTAAAGTATATAAAAAAAAGAAACATTGTAATGCATGATAAATGCATAATCATAAAAATCACAATTCCTAACCTTGTAACGGTTCACCTTTCCCGATCGCCTCGGACAGGCTCGCCGGATTCCAGGATTCGGGAGAAGGGGAGAAACCAACTTGCGTATACCGATCTCAGATTAACAGTCTTTTATTGTAATTCTTATTCTACCCATACAGCACAGAAAGATTGCAGCAACATTGTGGCAACATTTCAACGCAAGATTGCAATATTGCATAAACGTTGTGAAATGTTGCTGCAAGGTTGCTGCAAGATTGCAGCAATGGTAAAATGTCCGCTTTTAGAAATATTGTTACGTAATATTTTAGCAATATTGCAGTAAAATATGTATGCAATATTATTCAGAAAAAGATTATTCAAAATAATTCATTTAATTTTAAATAACTATTTTAAATTTAACAAATACAGAGTGATTAGTGAAACTTCAACCAAAAGATAAACTTTGCAAGTTTTGTCTTTTATCTTATATAAGTACATTATAAGATGAGAGAGACAAAACTTACAAAATTTATCTTTTGGTTGACGTAATCACTCTGTTGTTAAATTCAAAATATAGTTAGAATTGATCGGATGATCGTTTGGTTGATGTCACTATAATCACTCTGTATTTGTTAAATTAAAAAATACAGTTATTTAAAATAATTTTGAATAACCTTGTACTCTGTTATACACAAATCTACATAATAATAGTTTTACACACAAATTAAAACTACTCCAGAATGCATGTATCTCCATAGATGAAAAATTTTAAATAATATAGAACGATCACTTTTACATTATTTTTGAAAAGTTACTGTAATATATTTATTCAAACTGTATTGAATATTAATTTTATCTATTTTCACTATTTTAATAATATTTTAAAATGTTGCTGCATCATTGCTGAAGTAATATTGTAAAATAATGTCTTTGCAATATCTCTAAAACATTACATCGCAATATGCAATGTTGCAACGTTGCAGCAATGTTGCTGCAAGCTTTTGTGCTGTATGGGTATCTTACATATTCCTTATGCTACCTTATGTACTACTTATTCTACGCGGGTATGTACAGCTTAACCTAGTGTCGTCGGTCGGACGGGAGCGCGCTTGTGCGCAGCACCTTAAACGCGGTCGCGAATCGTAGTCGCCGGCAAGAACCGGCGGGCAGGGCGGCCAAGTAACCGGCCCCGTTGAGGATGACAGGGATGGCCGAATGCCGGCAAGAATCGGGCAGCAGAACGGCCAGGTGGCCTGCTCCGTCGGCGGATACAAGGATAGCCGAATGCCGGCAAGAACCGGGCGGCAGAACGGCCAGGTGGCCTGCTCCGTCGGCGGATACAAGGATAGCCGAATGCCGGCAAGAACCGGGCGGCAGAACGGCCAGGTGGCCTGCTCCGTCGGCGTGACAAGGATAGCCGAAAGCCGGCAAGAACCGGGCGGCAGAGCGGCCAGGTGGCCTGCTCCGTCGGCGGATACAAGGATAGTCGAATGCCGGCGAGAACCGGGCGTCGGAGTGGTCCGGAGACCTACTCAGTCGACAGGACGGGACTGGTGCTCGATCCCGATCGAGCTCGGCTTTTATACCCGTCGGGGCATCCCCACGCGCTTATGGGATCGGTTCCCGACGGGGGATACTAGACTTTCGGGAGGGGCATCCGTAGACGCCGAGTCCCGTGGTGGGGCGGATGATCGGCCCGGGACTTAGTGACACATTGTCACAACCTTTAATATTGTATTTAATGTTCATTATAAATTACATAAATTTTGTAGAAAATGCTTGGCTGCTGTGTGCCTAATTGTTTTTTGTTAACGAAGCAACCTACAATTATTTTTATAAAATGGAAATTATTATGAGGTATTTACTCTATATTAGAAACAAAAATTGTAATTTAATAAAATTCTATATTTCCAAAATGGTTAATATTTGTTGTGTGACACGCTGGGAACTTGTTGCAATTTATTCAATAAAATAATGAAACGTTTTATTTTATTATTCCGCATAAAAATTTATTGCAAAAAAGGGCGAATAAAAAATACAATTTATAACAGTAAAACAATGGCTAGACATGCTGCTATTGAATAATGTTATCTTTTATTCAAAATTATATTGTTTTTATTTCTATACAAATAAAACTTTTAAAAACAAATTTATTTCCTATTGTTCGATTCCTACCAGTTGAATAATACCGCGAGCAAAGTATTAATTCAAGATACCTTATTGGGTCCGCCATACTTTGTTGGCACCAATAAGATTACTGACAACGTTGTCTAGAATCTTATTATAGGGACTCTACCTTTGACAGGTCTCTTATAAAATATATACTGTATATTGATAAATCGCTGTTATTCGTGATAGTATGTTGCTTTGCGAGAATAAAAAATAAATAAATTTTGAGTAATTCTATGTAAATTAGACGATTAATAATAATAATCCATTAAAAAATCCTTGTATACTGTGAAGTGCGCGTCAGCCTATGTATCACACATTTTTCAATATAGAAATTATTTGTACAAATAAAATAACAAAGAAATCATAACCTATCAACAAAAACTTTACAAAGATAAAAATGATATGTCAAGTACATAAACACATTCAAAAATGGTACGAAATCAATACAATTAGCCAAGTATATTTTAAAAAAACTTAGAAAAAAATCTAAATTCTATTAAAAAATTATTTAAAAAATGGAAATGTTACTAATAATAAAACAGATAATAAAGTAAAAACCGATGATAAATAGTAAAACAAAACCCAAGCCACATTAATTGCATTCTTATATATATTTATTGATATCAATAACATAGAATCTTGGAAATATAGAAAAAATACGAGCCGGGCACTCCATTTACTTCACTATAATCCATTTGGTTGATTTCACTCATTTAATCATTAAACTCGTTTAAGTGCTTTTTGGAATATTAAAAAGTAATAAAAAAATTTTGTATAAATATCTGTTCTTGTAGTTGGCGCATTTACTTCATATCATTATTTTTGTAGAGAAAATCAATTTTTTGTCCTTTTATTTATGGTATTTCTTAACCCCCGCTTGACGGAGACCTATTTTGTCACGTCGTTGATGGAGTGGGGTCCTTTTAGGAGCCCAACAATAAACGCCTATAAATTGGATAATTTCTATGCAATTAACGTCAAAATTTGCATACAAAGGTTTTAAGGCTTATTTCAAATCTGATGTCGAAAATGCAAAATTCAAAATAGTGGATCCAAAATGGCGGATCTAAAGTATCCATATATAAACGTGGAATTAAAATGTATAAATTTTACACAAAAACATTCTTCTAAGAGTTTTTGGGGTTGCTGATTACGAATTTAATGTCAAAAATTCAAAATGACGGATCCAAAATAGCGGACCTAAAATATTCATATATAAACACAGAATAAAAAAATTTACATAAAAACATTTTTTGAGGGGTTTTTGAAGTCGCTAATTACAAATTCTCTGGCTAAATTTTAAAATTCAAAATGGCGCATTTGAAATGACCCACATTCTGTCGTATCCAGAACCACGACGGGGACGCAGCAGGCCTGTAGTTGTTTTGTTCTTTGTTTTTATATTTTTTTTTGTGTATTATAATTTTTTATAATTTATTTTTTATAAATATTTTTTACTTTTTATTGTTGAAATCTTATTTTTATTTTTTAGCTCAATTTTTATTTTCATTTTTTTATTTTTAGTGATTTTATTTTTTACGTTATAAATAGAAGATCTATTTTTCATTAGCTTTTAGGTGTTATACATTTATAGTTTTTCGTCTGAGATCTATGTGCTTTACAAATAAATGCTTTGCAGAATGAACATCTAATATTAATTTTTGCATCATTTATATATGGATATTTTAGGTCCGCCATTTTGGATCCGCTATTTTCAATTTTGCATTTCCGATATCAGATTTTTGAAATTAGCAATGCTTGAAACCCTTGTATCTAAATTTTGACGTTAATTATATAAAAACTATCGAATTTATAAGCGTTTATCGTTGGGGCTTTAAAAGGACTCCACTCCGTTAAGCAAGGGTTAAAAGAGCACACACGCACACACTCGGCGCCTTTTTTAACCTTTTTAAAAAAAGTAATTTTGTTTTAATTTTACACACAATCTCTTTTATTATAATATTTAAATTTAATTATAATCCCCAATATTTAAAGATTGTAATTCAATTTTAATATTATAAAAAAAGCATTTGAGAGAATGAGTTTTTTTCGGGATTTAGATACATGCCCGGTTACTGAAACATTAATAAAAAAATTATATTTGGCAACAAGAGTTGTTGCAAAACGAAATAGGCAATCTTAATTTTATTTTTGATACTATTTAGTTATAAATATGAAACTGACTGTTAACAGAACAAATCAATGTATAATATGAGGTATCAATGTATAATATAAGGATTGAGTTATTCGATATAGTGATAATTCTCAATACAGTTTTAATTTAAGAACAATAAATTTGAAAAATATTTTAATATCAAAATCAGTGCAACAATTAGTTTATTTAATATATTTTATTCTTGTGTTTTGTGTGTTTTTAATAATTGTTAAACTTGTTTTTATAAGTCATAAATTTTAAAATTAAATATTTTATGAATACTTAATTTGAAAAATTCAGTATTAAACTTGCACAGTTAATTAATTTTTTAATAGCTTTATTTTTATATGTATGGTTACCAATGTTATGTATTCATAATTACTTAATATTTTGAATATATCTTTGCAATATTTTAGAGAAATTGTCAAAAAATTTATATATATTTTTTTTTACAATACTCAATTATTTTAAGAGTTATAGTGTTAGCGTAATGTAAAATCGGGAGTGGTTTACTTGAACACAGTACAATTGGACACAGAGCAAATGGACACGGTGCAAATGGAATACGTGTACAAAATAATGTACACGTTTTAAATGGACACGGTTCATTTCGACACAGGAATTTTGGACACGGTAATTTTGTACACATGAAAAATAAATTCTGGACAAATTACAATTTAGACACGATAAAAATGTACACCGTGCAATTGGACACATAAAATTTGTACATCGCAAAGTTGTACACCGCCAAGTTGTACACCGTAAAATTGTACACCGTTCATTTAGACACGTAAAAGTTGTACACCGCAAAGGTGTACACCACAAAGTTGTACACCGCAAACTTGTACACTGCAAAGTTATACACCGCAAAGTTGTACATCGCAAACTTGTACACCGCAAAGTTGTACACCGTAAAGTTGTACACCGTGTATATTGTATTGGAAATCCGTAAACATATATAAACTTTACTTAGTTTGCAATGTACAACATGGGTTAGCGACTTCGACGTGGTGGGTGTGGAAGGGGGGGCCAAAGGCCCCCCTTGCCCTCCCCCGTGTGTGTGTGTGTGTGTGTGTGTGTGTGTGTGTGTGTGTGTGTGTGTGTGTGTGTGTGTGTGTGTGTGTGTGCGTGCGCGCGTGCGCAAACCATTCTTTGCACCACATAGGTTTGCGACTTTCCACGCAAAACTTTGTGGTGTACAACTTTGCAGTGTACAACTTTGCGGTGTACAACTTTGCGGTGTACAACTTTGCAGTGTACAACTCTGCAGTGTACAACTTTGCGGTGTACAACTTTTATGTGTCTAAATGAACGGTGTACAATTTTACGGTGTGCAACTTTATGGTGTATAACTTGGCGGTGTACAACTTTGCGGTGTACAAATTTTACATGTCCAATTGCATGGTGTACATTTTTATCGTGTTTAAATTGTAATTTGTTTAGAATTTATTTTTTCTGTGTACAAAATTACTGTCTAAAATTTTTGTGTCGAAATGAACCGTGTCCATTTGAAACGTGTACATTATTTGGTGTCCATTTGTACTGTGTCTAAGTGAAGGCCACTCGTAAAATCAGCATTTCTACTTTTGATATTAATTTTTTGTTAATTAGTAAGAGTAATAAATTTGCAATTAAGATAATAAATTAGCAATAAATTAACATTTATGCTTTCTAATTTTATTTAATTGTGAGGGTGCTAAAACTTCAATGCATATAAATCATACAGCAATTGACTATAACCATAGGTTTCGTATTGAACTAGTCATAGACAATGATGTCATTAGAAAAAGGATTATTAAAATTTTCAGAAAAAGTGGTGAAAAAAATAAATGGTTACTTTCTAAATAACAGTAACACGTTATTTTTATAAAATATAATGTTCTAATTTTGTTAACGGTAAGAATCATTTTATTATTTAAGAAATATATGAGAATGATTTTATATTGCAATTGCGATTCTTGTTATCATTCAGAAACTGCGGAGGTGGAAATTACTCCTTCAAGATTAGATATTCGAGTGGGCAAAATAATCGAAGTGAAGAAACATCCCGATGCAAACTCATTATACGTCGAGAAAATAGATTTAGGTGAATCAAATGGTCCACGTACTATAGTTAGTGGTTTAGTTAATTTTGTGCCTTTAAACGAGATGGAAAACAGGATGGTAGTAGTTCTTGCTAATTTAAAGCCAGCAAATCTCAGGGGAATTTCATCTCATGGAATGGTTCTTTGTGCCTCAGTGTAAGTATTCCGTTTCATATAGATATAATTTTCAAATTTACACACTATCGTGGAAAAGTTTTGGCATAATGAAGATTTTCCCGCATTTTATACAAAAATGGTTGACAGGAGAGCTATGAAAAGATTTTTGTTGAAGATAAATTTTTGTTATTCAAATTTTTGCTAAAATATTTAAAAAATTGCATTATTGTTCTGATATTCGAAATGGAAAAACTTTTATAATTTTCTACAGAGTGAGCATTTGGAAAAAAGAACTAAAGGCAATTATTTAGATTGAGGGACACCGCGCTGATGATCTTGACCTTGACATATGTTGTCAAGGACATGACTCTGAGTAACTTTTCCTTATAATTTAATCGGCGGTCATTGTTCGTTAAAGAGTTATTAACAAAAGAAGTTTGAAAAATATTCATGTAAAATAGAACAACACACACACACGCACACACATACACGGGGGGAGGGGTGCAAAAAGGAACGCGTGGGCAGGGGAGGGGCTCCGCTCTTTCTTCTGCACCATTTCCCCGTAATTTTTCCTAACTCTAACCCACCAATTTTACGTCACTATTTGGTTGATGTGAAAATATTGGAAACGAACAACGTAGAAAGTCGCAAACCCATGTGGTACAGTACAAGCGTGGATGTCGTTTACTTTACGTTCAAATTTATTAATATTACAAAAAAGTGTCGAATGAGTTTACTTCGTGTAGAAAGTCAATGAAAGGGCAAAAACCAAGAAAAATGCTGAGCTCAAATGTTCAATTTTTAATTGTATTTGATTAAACGTGTGTGTGTGTGTGTGTGTGTGTGTGTGTGTGTGTGTGTGTGTGTGTGTGTGTGTGTGTGTGTGTGTGTGTGTGTGTGTGTGTGTGTGTGTGTGTGTGTGTGTGTGTGTGTGTGTGTGTGTGTGTGTGTGTGTGTGTGTGTGTGTGTGTGTGTGTGTGTGTGTGTGTGTGTGTGTGTGTGTGTGTGTGCGCGCGCGCATGTGTAAGTATGTTATTCTATTTTACATGAATATTTTTTAAACTTCTTTTGTTAATAACTTTAACAAACAATGACCGCCGTTTAAGTTATAAGGAAAAGTTACTCATGTCCTTGACAACATATGTCAAAGTCAAGGTCATCGGCGCGGTGTCTCTTAATCTAAATAATTACCAAAAAGCATTTTAAAACTCAGAAAGCCTTCTTTAAAATATATATTTGTCAATTTTTGTTCGATAATGTTTCATCAAGCTGTAACGTTTTAAAATAAAAAAATGTATTAAAAAATATCAATTTTTAATAGATGATAGAAATAAATATAATTATAAAGATAAAGATTTAAAGGTTTATATTTTTTCTTTAATTTTTTTTAACTTTTGTGAATTTTTTTTTCATTTATAACTTTTCGTGAAATATGAGCAAATCTCAGGCGTCCTAAAATTTTTTAATAGTAATATCCATGCACGCACGTACTCACGTACACGCAAATAAAATATTGTTGCGTCGGAACGTCGAAAGACACTCCCGCACTCACACACACACTCGCGTCGAGAAAATCAAAACGTCTATGGAACTCAAAAAGCTTTATTGCAACAGAGAAAGCGCGTGACACGTCCTCCTCGGCAGGAGTCCGACGTTAAACTGTCTACAATATTTTGTTTACAAAATATTTTCCGGCAACCAGCCGCTTAATTCATTTATTTAAATAACAAATTCTTCCGGCAACCGGCCGATCGAAAATATCGATCGGTCCGTCGGCTGACTGGCGCTACAGGGGTGTATCGGGCGACACGCGGCACGCAACACTGCTCCCCCTCTTCTGAATTGTCGTCCCGACAATCCGAAAAACAGCTTGCGACACTTCTGGAAAAGGACCTTCTTTGGTTCCAGGACGATTTCTTGCCCTCCTCGTACTTCTGTAGCGAGTTACCGGGCCACGTCCACCAAAGTCCTCTTCTTCCAGGGAGGTTCTCCATACGGGCTTCCTTTTTCGCAAAGCTGGCCAGACTCCCACAAAGAATTCCTTAATCCGTATTCCTCCAGCCGTCCCCGAACTCCTCTTCCGCCGAGTCTTGTGCGCTTCGTTCTTCTTTCTTCGGGATCAGGGGGGGAATATCTTCCGTGGACCCATCGCTTAAAGAGCTCCCCGTCCCCTGCCCCGGCATTCACCCAAGTCCCACGGGAAAACCACGGTCAAAAACCGTGGGAGAGGCAGTCCAGGAAATTAACTTCCTTACGGCTCTCAATTCCGAAATCCTTTTCCTTTTTCAGAACTCCATTAATACTGAAACAATAATAAAACACAAAACAGAACACAAACTTTAAATTAAATAATTAAAATTAAAAAGATTCAAGATTCTCCGCGCTCTTGTTTTCTTTTACGCCCGAATTTCCGCTCCCTTGTCTCTCCGGTTTTCGTGCGAAACTATTCTCATTTATAAATTTCAACGTTCGGGCCCGCTCAATTGCCACTCTGAGCGAAGATACCCCCTCTACTTGGAGGGTCCGTTTAACAAAACCGTCCGACAGAGCAGCCACGAATTGAGCGCAAGCAACTTTATCGCGCATTTCGTGAGGACAATTTGGATATACCTTTCGAGAAAGGCGCTCAAGATCCGCGCCCAACGTAGCATAATCTTCTCCCGGGAGAAGTCTACGATTAGTGAATTGTAAAGAAAAATTTTGCGCTAGTTCACTTTCACCGAAGCGCAATTCCAATTCAGATTTTAATTCCGAAAACGTTAATTTATCTTTCTCCGCGCTCAACCCATCCAAAACTGAACGCGCCTTCCCCCGCAAACATGACGCAAGGGCCACCGTTTGAGAGGCCTCGTCCCAGCCGTTCGCGCGCGAAATGAAAGAAAATTGTGAGAGAAACTCGCGCAGCGGCACCGTCATAAGTATTTTTACTCTTAAAGAAAACGACGCTCGATCCCCGCTCGCGTTTCCCCTCCCGCTCAAGAAATCCACACGCGCCGCGTCTGTCGGAGCTTCGCCCGCGGAAATATTATTGGAGCGACTTAGCTGAGCATCGTTGAGTCGCTCCTCCATTCGTCGGAAAGCTGCCTCACGCTCCACGAAACGGGCCTCCATTTCGGCGCGGAAATTTTGTTGCTTCTGCCGTTTTCGTCTCCGCTCCTTGCGCATCTGATGTAACTCGAGGAGAACAGCCTCCATCGCGCTAGTCTCGTCTGAGCTCGCCGCCTGGTGCTGAGAGCGAGTCTTCCTCGGCGAGTGAGTGTGACATTTTGATTCCTTACGACGTCGGAAAAACTCCCGTCGGCTCGCTCGCTCGTCCGATCCCGGACGAGCCCCCAAATTGTTGCACCGGAACGTCGAAAGACACTCCCGCACTCACACACACACTCGCGTCGAGAAAATCAAAACGTCTATGGAACTCAAAAAGCTTTATTGCAACAGAGAAAGCGCGTGACACGTCCTCCTCGGCAGGAGTCCGACGTTAAACTGTCTACAATATTTGTTTACAAAATATTTCCCGGCAACCAGCCGTTCAATTCATTTATTTAAATAACAAATTCTTCCGGCAACCGGCCGATCGAAAATATCGATCGGTCCGTCAGCTGACTGGCGCTTTAGGGATGTATCGGGCGACACGCGGCACGCAACAATATCTTGAAAAAATTGTTTTTTTAATTTGTTTTAAAGTATCCACTATTTCCAGACATTTTAGATAAAATTATATGGTCTGATTTTTTACATAAAGCATGATTTCTTTAATTATTTCTGTATATAAAAGTATTGAGGTAAAATTATCGGAAAATTAATAGTTTACGAGATATTTTATTGATATTTTATATTCTCATCATATTTTCAATATAAAATATAAACAAAAATTATTAATTTTTTTGTAACTGCATCTTAATTTGTATACAAATTAATGAAATAAAATAGTTGATGTAAAGAAAAAACACATTGTTGCTTTAAAAAAGCAACAATATGTAATTTGCTATTACAAATTTTATATATTTTTTGAAAAGCAACTAGGTGCTTTCTTTCTACATTAATTGGTTCATCATATAATTCTATGCATAAAATACTAATTCTCTATTGCTCTCGTTTGACAAACTAAGTTATTAGTACTCTGATATGAGCGCCACATCACACTGCGCCATGCATTTATCTGACGTTGCATTAGTGCAGTGTAGCTGCATAATCTTGTTAGATTATAAAGACATGATTGGTGAGAGGAAGAAAGAAATTGATAAAAGACAGAATAAACACAGTCAGTCTATTTTGTATCAGTCTTTTACAAGCAAAGGTATAAGACATCTATATATGAACATCCCAGTAAGCAAAAAAATCATAGCTGCAACGTTATTATAATGTTATTCACTAACATAATAACGGGCCAAAAGTGCTCTGCCCTCCCTAAGTCGGCGCCAGTGCTTTGTGATGATCCATGGACACTTGATACTCATGAATACATATTTGTTATAGATCACTTTAATAGATGTCAGAAAGATAAAACTTGTACTTAAATAATTTTTTTTTCAAATAGACTAGTTCTCAATCACTATATTTTTCTACTTAAAAAAAATATATTTATAAATAAATATAAGTTTATAGTTTTTTACTGATTTTTACATATACGAAATAACATGTGTTATAACTTATAAAAACATGTTTTTGCTCTGTTCTTCTGATAAAGCAAAAACTATATAATTATAAAATATTAATAGAAAATAGTAATTTGTGGTTTTTTTGAAAATTTCTCCAAAAAATATTTATATAAAACAATAAAAAATACTACATATTTTTAGATATTCACAGAAATTTTTTCTACCAAGGTGTATTTATAACATTAAATTAATAACAAAGTTAGTGTAACTTTATTAATTATATAAACGTTGCAACACAAAACACATGACAAATACATGACAAATAATAATAGTACACATAATAATAGTAGGCGATATTTAACAGACAAAACAGATTCCTAGACCGAAGACAAAGAACCAAATCATTTAAAAAAATCATATTTTAAAAACATAATTATTTCGATATATGCGTATATAACACATAAATATAAATATATGTACGAGCAAAATATAAAAATTCAACAATTTATATGATAACATAATTCGTATTATAAACATATAAAAAATATTTTAATTTATGTCTGTAAAATTATTTAAAAATATTTAGATATTATTAAATATTATAAGAATATTTATAAAATTATATTATAAGGTTTAATAACATTTAAAACACATGTGCTTCATATTTTTAGAATATTTTTATAATATGAGGACAGTAATATTATTAAATAATATTTTTAAAATGTTTATCAGACGTTATGTCATAATGTTTAATAACATTTAAAAAACATATTAATAAATGTTTTTAAAATATTTTAACTTTAGAACACGCACAGGGGTCTCTGGGACTCCAGAGCGATTTTTTCTTGCTGCTTCGTCCACAGCACCGCCCAAGATTCCGGATTGGGGGGGGGGGGGAGATGTTTGTTATACTATAACCTTGAACGGTTGCCGGCGTCAATCGTCCTTCGGCAATAAAAACAAATATAAACTTTTGGTTGGGGTCTTAGTGATAACGCTACTTTTTTAACAAATTAAAAATATACAACTTTGCAGTTAAGTTGATTATCTTCTAAGTATTATCATTATTATTGAGAATTATAAGATTTTATGTACTATTATATTGATATATGTATGTATATATATACAGGGTCATTTAGAACAACTTTAGGTTCGTAAAATGACGTATTCCTGACGCAATTCTAAGACGATTTTTCCTTTACCAAAATTTTATTTAAAGCGTAGTTTTTGAGTTATAATTTAAAAAATTAATATCTCGATTATGGGTGGACCTAACCCAAGACAATATTGAATTTTTATGTTCATCTCTTGATCCCGTCTATTTTTCTATTATGGGATGGCTTCCGGTTACATTTCACCCTTTTTTTTTTGTTTGCGAGGAAGTGGGAAATCTTCATAAAGGACCATCCAGAGAACCAAGCCGCACGCGGCGAAGAACCCAGGAGGCCCAAGACACCCGGGTGCCCGTACACCCGGGTAGTGTGGGATTCTATGTGGTCACATCGCATAAGATACTGCTCACATAGCCTACCCTAAAGCCTACACTAAAACCCACTCCCTGTACGACTTATCCTACTCGATCGCCCAATGACAACCCCCTCCGGTATCAGCGCAAGCTATTTCATCAGTGGAGGTCACTAGTGCGATATGGGATTGCTCCCCTTCCTGTACGGGTGTTCAAAACTTACACATTAATGATAATGTATCAATATTAACCTACTCGATTGATTAGTTCGGATTCGGGGGAGCGCCAAGCCCCGGGTTGGTCCCCTCAGATTAACTGTTTCAACTCTCCTGTGAATAATGCGCGTAGCAATAGCGCATAATACTTCCCATATAGATAGCATTCGCCCGCCACACAAACAAACCTCCATGAAATACTCCCGAAGCAAGCGTGCGCCACCCGGGTTATAACTAGTAGTACTTAATAGTAATACATGCACACCATAATGTACAGGTTGAATACAATTAAAATTACAGCGACTTAATATCTACGGCGGCCTAATCCTGTCGGGGTTCTGTCTATTACGTTCTGCTATCTCCTTGGCATAACGTTCTCGGCGAATCTTGACAATGCAGTCCATCTTTCAGAGTCACCAACAACATTTCTTAGCAACGGACCCAATCTTAAGTCGTTTCCACAGACCCTTCTTAATTCTTCGCGCTTATCAGACCAAGCCTCACAAAACTGGAGAGTGTGCTGTCCATCGTCCGAAACAAACTCACAATGGCTACAAATAGGGGTATCCACTTTATTAATTTTGTATAAGAACTCATTAAAACATCCATGATTGGTCAGGATCTGCGTAAGCCTATAAGTAAGAGCCCCCTCGCGTTCTTTATTATACCACTCGTGGAATATGGGTAACAAGGCCTCCCGAACTCTTCTGCCTGACGCCCTCTCATCCAGTTGTAACACTCGGAGTTTCTATGTTTCCAAGGCTTCATTTGCTTCCTCTTTGATCGCTTGCTTGATTCTAAATGTTATGATATTATGATTTCTTTGTATCAATTTAATTCTATCATAGACTCTTCGGTTCCTTTCCGCCATTATATCTAGTGGTAACATTCTTGCCAGCAAAATCGAAGCCTCATAGGAGGCTGTTCTGTAAGCCCTTATAACCCGATGGGCCATTCTTCTCTGAACCTTCCTTAGTTTAGTTTTAATTTCCCTGCGACTGAAAACTCTGCTCGCCCAAACAGGCGAGCCATACATTAGGACCGAGTGAGCGACTTCGGCATAAAGACGCCTACGTCGCTCACTCGGTTCTCCCAGGTTGGGCATTATTCTAGCTAGATGACGGACAACCTTCTCAGTTTTCAATATTGTTCCCTTCAGGTGCTCGCCAAAGTCCCATCTGCTGTCTATAGTAAGTCCCAAGTATTTAATTGACTTCTTGACCTCTAATTGTACTCCACCAATATTGATTAATAGATTGGGAATGAAATTTACTCCTCTCCCAAATAACACGATGTCTGTTTTTTCCATTGCAATCTTGAGTCCAAGTCGTTTAATCCTCGCACACACTAATTCGGTTACCCATTCTGTTCTCAATATCAATTGTCCAAGATCCTCTTCCGCAATCAATATAAGGGTATCATCAGCAAATCCAATTAACTCCACATCCTCGGGTAGAATTATGTCTAATACTTCATCATAAGCGAGATTCCACATAGGACCCAGCGCAGAGCCCTGTGGAACCGCACATGTAGCAACTCTATTAACTACATCGCCATTTTTATTGACGTACACTATATGCCTATTACTGAGATAGTTACTCAATAGTCTCCGGAGGTAGACTGGCACATTTTTCTTTACTGCTGCCTCCAGAATTACTTGCTATGGAAGCGAGTTAAAGGCATTGCTGATGTCCAGGCTTACCATCAGCACCGCCTTTCCCTCTTCTGTATACGTATTTACAATTTGCTTGACTACTCTATAGCGTCCATAGTTGATCTACCAGTTCGAAATCCATACTGTCTACAAGAGACGTTCTTAGTTGATTCAATAGAGTGGCACCCGTTTGGCCACGTCAATATTGGCCACGGTCCCGATTGGCCACGTCAATATTGACCACGTCAATATTGACCACGTCAATATTGGCCACATCATTATTGACCACAATCCCGATTGACCACGGGGTGGATTGGCCACGTCATTATTGGCCACGCGTCATTATTGACCACGTCAATATTGGCCACGCGTGATATTGCTCACGTCAATATTGGCCACGCGTCATTATTGCCCACGTCATTATTGCCCACGCGTCATTATTGTCCACGTCATTATTGCCCACGTCATTATTGCCCACGCGTCATTATTGGCCACGTCATTATTGGCCACGTCATTATTGGCCACGTCATTATTGGCCACGTTAATATTGACCACGCGTGATATTGCTCACGTCAATATTGGCCACGCGTCAATATTGACCACGTCATTATTGCCCACGCGTCATTATTGCCCACGTCACTATTGACCACGCGTCATTATTGCCCACGTCAATATTAATCAATTTTTTTGCTTAGCGTGGAAAGTTGCAAACCCATGTGGTGCAGAGAAATGCTTTGCACACACACACATACACACATACACACGGGGGGTGCAAGGGGGGCCTTCGGCCCCCCTCCCGCACCCACCCCGTCCAAGTCGCAAACCCATATACAGTAATGACGTGGGCAATAGTGACGCGTGGTCAATAATGACGTGGTCAATAATGACGCGTGGCCAATAATGACGTGGCCAATAATGACGCGTGGCCAATATTGACGTGGCCATTATTGACGTGGGCAATATCACGCGTGGCCAATATTGACGTGGCCAATATTGACGTGGTCAATAATGACGCATGGCCAATAATGACGTGGCCAATCCACCCCGTGGTCAATCGGGATCGTGGTCAATAATGACGTGGCCAATATTGACGTGGCCAATATTGACGTGGGCAAACGGGACGCTCCCATTCAATATACGACGTTAATCTGTCACCAATAATTTTTTCTAAAAATTTGCCCAATTCACTAATTAAGCAGATTGGTCTATAAGAGGTTAGTCCACCCTTAACCTTTCCGGGTTTACCAATCAGGATTAGCTTGGCCAATTTCCATTTATCAGGAAAATGGTCTTCCTCGAAACATTTACTAAAACAAGCAGTCCAATAATGGATTAAAGGAATCAACAACAGTGCCTTTAATAATCTTACCATGTATTCCATCCACTCTAGGGCATTTTTTAGAGCTTATCTTCTTCGCTACTCTTATAATCTCCTCTTCTGTAATAGCCAACGTTTGGTTCCAATCAGAAGCCTCCTCCATTATATCCGGAGTCCTCCAATCACGGATGATTTATTATTCCAACTATCACCTCAATATCTAACATTTGCGTAATCGGTAGATCAACTCTTCTTAATTTATTACACACGATCTTATAAGGCATACCCCATGGATCTGTATCAATGGTGTTTATTAACTCTTTCCATGCTTCTTTCTTGGCTGTATTAATTAACTTGTGTAGTATTTTCCTTTTCTCTCGAAGTTCTCTATCCAAGTCAGCCTGTAGGCTCTCATCAACTCGACCACGTAGTCTAGTTGCCATTCTCCACGTTCTGTTACATTGCTTCCTCTGCTCTGCGATCTCATTAGTCCACCAATATAAAGGTCTTCTGCTTTGTCCACACGACCTCTTCATAGAATGATTGGAAATATTCTTCAGAAAACGACCCATCTTTTTAGATCAGTCAGCAGAAGATAAATTGTCCGGTGGGTTTGGCCAGCCTCTAATCACAGCCGCTGACATCATTTCGTCATAATTCAATGAAGTCAAACTCCATCTTAAGTCTAGTTTATTAGTATTTCTTTTAACAAGTCTGTTCGTATTTTTAACTCTATTTATACCTAGATTAATGTACAAATGATCCGATAAAGTGTCTGGTTTATAATCAACAGACCAGAGCGTGCCCATATTGAGGGCCATTGTATTTACAACCGCTGATTGTCCTCTTGGGTGCGAACAAGTAACGCTACAATTATCATTGAGAATGGTTAGATTTAGGCTGTCCATCCACCTCAGAAGGCTTTCGCCTCTAGGGTTGGCTGCCTTATCCCTTCTCATTGATCTTACGTTGAGATCACCAATCAGGAAAGTTGGGTTATTATTGTACTTGTTTACAATATCGGATAATGAATCCAATAAGTCCTCAAATTCCTCCAGACTTTTGTTTGGCGAGAAGTAAGCTCTCAATATTACAATCTCTCCCATCTTAACTGTTGCATAGCCTAAGCCCCGCTCAAGCTTAATGATCGGTAGCCTACACATCAAACCTCTCCAACAGATGGCTACCCTAGGTACACCCTCCGCTGAAATCCAGCAGCCTTCTTCATATTTCTTATTGCAGGGTTCAGCCAGTATTATTAACTCTATATTATTCTTCTTAGCGTAATGGAGAGCTAGGTCCTGAGCAGCTCTTGAGTTATTAACATTTATTTGCATTTTATTTGTATTTTAGCCATTATTATCAATTTTAGAGCTTCCCTCCGGCTCTTTAGCTACCTTATTACTCTGATGAGGTATACTTATTGCTTCCTTTTCTTTCTCTATAATTCCTGAAATTTTTTCAATGGCTCTTTTTTTTAGTGGATCTTTCCTTTTCTTGAGGAGAGGGAACTTCCATTTGTTCCACATTCCTTACTACTTTATCACTACTCTTTTTTATTACCACAATTGTTTCCTTTCCTTTTTCTGTCGTTTTATGCGAGGACTGAGGTATCTCTTTTCCTTATTAATATTTTTCAGAGTTTTATTTAGAATATTCTCAACCAATGTTTCCTCTGATGTATGCAATAAAAGGGGATCTCCAGTTCCTCTTTTCATTATATCAATACTTACTAGAGTCTTATCAGCAGTATCTTCATCTATTATATCTTTAACTCTTTCCACGTTATTCATATCGCAGTCTACGTCTCCTTCAGGCTTGTTACTTTTCTCCATTGAATTAGTTTCCTTTCCTGTTTCCATCAAAGTTATACTCTCTGTAGGTATTACAAATTGTTTATCTACGGGACAGCTGATCCGTGTTTCCTACTGGTGAAATCGGAGGGTCGCTGTTCCCTCTGATTGTTTCCAGGAGATTTAGGGGATCTCATTTTTTTGTTAGTGGCTGGAACTCTTCTTGGAGCCCAGGGTGGACAGCTCTCTGAGCGCGCCTTGTGATCGCATTTATATCCACGTTCTTTATATGGAGGACAATGCGGGGAGTTATTACATGATTGCACTTTATGATGTTTACTTCCACATCTAAAGCAGCTCCCAGTATGATCTGCCTTGGACAGACAAAGTTGCTTCGTGTGCCCCAAAGCAAAGCAACGAAAGCACTGCAGAGGGTGCCTTTTCAACAACTCAATGCTAGCATTAGCCCATCTTACTCTAACTTTACCCATATTAGACAATTGGAAAGCCGCTTCAAGAGGATAATTAATTCCGTATGGAACATAGTCCATTTTTTTGTGTGTAAATCATACCTGTCTTGAAACCAGCTTTATCCAGGTTAGTTAACTTTGCCAGCTTGATTACTATATCCGAGGGTTCCACAGAATCGTCAAAATTGTATATTTTTATATCCGCCTTTCTCCTAGGTCGGTTTACACTGATTCCGTCGGATTTAAGAACTTCCTTTAGCTTTTCCGCTAATTCATCAGCTTTCTTATTTATATCTTCGCCTATAATTTCAATTGCGACTCCACCTGTGGCCGTCTTCCTGATTTTAGTTTCAGGAATACCGATCATATATAAATCAATTTGACTTCGGGCTTTGCGAAGTACTTCCGCAAAGGAACGACAATTATCGTTAAAGTTTAAGGTAATTACAGTAGTTTTTAGTAATCTTCTCCTGCCGCTTAGTTTTGCTTCCATCTGTTGCGGTTGTCGCTGCTGTTGCTGTGGTTGGGTTTGTTGTCTCTGTTGTTCAAACTGTAATTGACGTTTCCGTCTATTATTACTACTTGCTTTAGAGATTTTTCTACCCCTATTTTTCTTATCAACTTTAATCCATCTTTCCGACGCAGACTCGATAGCCTTTCTATTTTCATAATATTGCTTTAATATTTGCTCCTTAGGGCTTAGTTTCTTCATAAGGTCCTCACAAGTTTGGCAACCCATGGAAACTTTATTACTGCCACGATGAATAATTTTTTCTGAGATTTTCCGATTTCCATTCTCTTCATCTGAAGAGTCCTGAATTCCCCTAGGG